>NC_137067.1:15627174-15634674 GCF_032717465.1 Coenobita brevimanus | reverse complement strand
ACTGACAGTGATAACACCAAGCTAAGTAATTTTCTTGTTGAAAAAAGCAGGCTTATAGATCAGCAAAGATGTGATGCGGAACTGCGTAAGATTGCTGAACTAGCTATGTCAGAAGAGGAAGTGTCAGGTGTTCCTACGGGGTACTATAAGAAGGGTGGCGTGCTAATGCGTAAGTGGAGGCCTCGTCACGTGGCTGCAGGAGATGAGTGGCATGTCATACACCAGGTTGTGGTCCCCGCACCGTACAGGTCCCAGGTTCTCGGCCTTGCACATGACTCACCGTTGTCAGGTCATATGGGAATTAACAAGACATGTAGGAAAATAATGAACCACTTTTATTGGCCGGGGTTACGGAAAGATGTTGCAAAATATTGTAAATCGTGTCACCAATGTCAGGTTGTGGGAAAACCCAATCAGAAAATACCTGTTGCACCTCTGTACCCAATTCCTGCTATTTCTGAACCTTTTAGCCATGTAATTGTAGACTGTGTTGGTCCACTTCCGAAAACTAAGTCTGGTAATAATTATCTCCTCACTATTATGTGTTCCTCCACCCGATACCCTGAGGCAATCCCCTTACGTAAGATCAGTGGCAACAAAATTGTCCAAGCACTAACCAAGTTCTTTTGCACGTTTGGACTGCCCAGAGTAATACAGACTGATCAAGGCAGTAACTTCCTCTCCCGAGTGTTCCAGTCAGCAATGCAACAGATGGGGATAGAACACCGTGTGTCAAGTGCGTATCACCCAGAGTCGCAGGGTGCGTTGGAAAGGTTCCACCAAACGCTAAAGAATATGGTGCGAATTTGTTGCCATGAGAAGGATGATCAGTGGGATGAAATGATTCCATTATTGTTGTTTGCAGTCAGGGAATCGGTGCAGGATACACTGGGGTTTAGCCCGTTTGAGCTGGTGTTTGGGCATGAAGTGAGAGGTCCACTTAAGATGTTAAAAGAGAAATGGTTAAGTGATGGTTCTGAAACTAATATGTTAAAACATGTAATGGACTTTCGCATGAAACTCAACAGGATGTGTGAGCTGGCAAGAGCGAACCTCTGTGACTCCCAGAGACGGATGAAGACGTGGTACGACAAAGATGCTCAGTCACGAACATTTTCACCTGGTGATAAGGTACTAGTCTTCCTGCCCGTCCCTGGGCAGTCACTGAAGGCACGCTATTTCGGACCCTATGTGATTGAGAAAAAGCTAAGTGATCTCAATTATGTTGTTAAAACTCCGGATAAACGTAAAGAGTCAAGGCTTTGTCATATCAACCAGATAAAGAAATATATAGAACGTAGAGGTGGAGAGCCTGTTGAAAACTGTAAAGATGAAATCATGCTTCATGATGTAAGGGATGTGACTGATGCTGGAGATGAGAAAGATGATCCTCTAGCTAATGTACCTTACTCCAAGTTAGTTAATTCAGACATACTAAATAATCTACAAGAAAAACTTGGACACTTGGATATAACTGAACAGCAGCAGCTGGCTACATTAATATCAGACTTTGCTTGCCTGTTTTCTGATGTTCCAGGTCACACAAATTTAATTTATCATGATATTGATGTTGGCAAAAATAGTCCTGTGAAGCAGCATCCGTACAGAATTAATCCTACTAAGCATAATCAGTTAAGGGATGAAGTCCAGTACATGTTAGAAAACGGGATTATAGAGCAAAGTGTAAGTGGTTGGAGATCACCATGTATACTGGTACCTAAGTCTGATGGTGGGATTAGGTTCTGCACGGATTTCAGGAGAGTGAATACTTTGACTAGAGATGATTCATATCCCATACCACGTATTGATGACTGTATTGACCAAGTTGGCAAGGCAAGGTATGTAACTAAGGTGGACCTGCTGAAGGGCTATTGGCAGATTCCCCTGACGGAAAGGGCAAGAGAAATATCTGCGTTTGTGACTCCAGATGGACTCTTTCAGTATTGTGTAATGCCTTTTGGTTTGAAAACCGCGCCTGCGACCTTCCAGCGTCTAATTAATGGTCTAAGGTCGGGGTTAGATGGATGTAGAGCATATCTGGATGATATAATAATCTACAGCGAGACCTGGGATGATCACCTGGTGAGGCTGCAGGCGCTGTTTGAGAGGCTCAAGGAAGCAAACCTAACGGTAAACCTTGCAAAGAGTGACTTTGCCCATGCGCGGGTCACCTACCTGGGATATATAGTGGGTCAAGGTCAAGTAATTCCTCTAAATTGCAAGATTGATGCCATTGACAAGTTTCCAGTACCAAAGTCAAAGAGAGAGGTGATGAGGTTTCTTGGCATGGCTGGTTATTACAGAAGATTTGTTAAGAATTTTTCAGATGTAGTTGCTCCATTAACTGATTTATTAAGGAAAAATGTAAAGTTCATTTGGTCAGAATCTTGTGAAAATTCATTCAAGACAATCAAAGCTATGCTGGTATCCTCACCCATTCTTAGCTCTCCTGATTTTGATAAGGGATTTATACTTTATTGTTGATGCCAGTGATGCTGGTGCAGGAGCAGTGTTATGTCAGACAGACAGCAGGGGTATTGATCACCCAGTGTGTTATTTCTCTAAGAAATTCAATAAGCACCAGAAAAATTATTCTACAATAGAGAAAGAGGCATTAGCTCTGATGCTAGCCCTGAGACACTTTGAAGTCTACTTATATCCTGCTCGAGAACCTGTGAAGATCTATACTGACCATAATCCTTTAACTTTCATAGCAAAGATGAGTGGGAAGAACCAAAGGATTTTAAAATGCGAGTTTAGAAATGCAGAAGTACAATTTGGATATTAACCACATAAAAGGAAAAGAAAATATCCTTGCTGATGTTTTGTCCAGAGGATAGGTCAGATAATGATTGAAAACAGATTGTAAATAACTAAAATATATAGGTATCAATATTACTGTTATCTATGTAAAGATTTCCTCTTCAGTTGACCACCCAATGTTGCCCAGTACCTCTTCTAAGATAATGTGTGTGCTTAGTTTCCTGGTGATGAAATATATAACAAGTATATAAGAATATGTGCCGTGAAATAATAGGATCTATGGGTTTTGGTTTAAAGAAAAAGAAAAAAAAAAAAAAAAAAAAAAAATTAATACTTTTTTTTCTTTTAAGGAGGGAGGTGTTACGTGGGTGGCAATGACACGGCACGGCTCACCCGACCACCTACAAGTGCCTGATCTTTACATGTAATGTCACCACCTTCACTAGCGATCTCGGAATGCTGTTGGGACAAAGACCGAACGACTGGACCATGCTGCAGCACACTTGCTATGATGACAAGGGTTGTGGATCCAGGGCTTGAGGATTCGGAATCATTCGAATTCTAAACAGATTTGTAGTGGGAGCTGGTGAAGAGGGAATGAGCAGAACTACCTTGGACTGTGAAGGGAGAGGGTGACGAGGGCTGGTCGGTGGTCGGCGGAGCCGGGTTGTGGTTTTACATCAATATATATATTTATCTGTATTTGTGAGTGATATTATCTGCTGACCCATATAGCAGAATTTTGTATATTTCTATGTTATGTTTATTATTCGGTGTGTAATGTGATTCATGCTTTATTGTGGTAAATAGTGTTGGTGAAAGTAAATACAGGTTTTAGGGAATGAGGATTTTTAATGTAGCCTGAAGGAAAAGGAACACAAGGATTCCTAACCAATGATTTGATACTAGATTTGTTTTGTGGGTTCTGTTACGCACCTTGTTCGGGATCAGCCGGGTGTCTGCTCAGAATCTAAAGCTACGTGACAAAATTGGGGGCCTGTCCGGGATCCTTTTGCTCCCTTTTGCTACTTTATTGCACTGTTTTAATTGTGTTGATCTAATGTGTAGACAATTTAAAGAAGGTATTAGTAACTCTTCAAAATGACTTTTTGATGCCGAGCAATTCCTTCAGTCACCTACAGTGGAGATTTTAATTGATTTGAAGAAGGCAGACTTACTTAAAATTGCTGAAAAGTTGGATTTGTGTGTAAGGAAAAAGTTATATAAATTTCAAATTATGAATGAATTGATAAAGTATATGGTGGATGAAGAATTGCTCCATAAGGGTGCACTCGATTATATAGAGCATGATGGTGATATGGTGAGGATAAAGGAACTAGAACTAGAGAATCAGTACCGTATGAGAGAACTAGAGGTTCAGAGAGAAATTAAATTAAATGAGTTTGAGCTTAGAGCAACAGCACCATCCACGGTTCCTTTTAACATAGCTAGCAATGCGAAATTGGTTCCTGCCATTTCCAGGAAAATGCAGTGGATAATTATTTTAGATATTTTGAGAAAGTCGCAGTTAGTTCGGGCTGGCTGAAGGGAACACTGGACAGTGCTACTCCAGTCTGTGTTAACTGGTGTGCTCAAGAAATATACATGTCTATTTCTTTTGATTACTTACGTTATTATGAGAAATTGAAAAGTGCTGTGTTGAATGGGTATGAATTGGTGCTCGAAGCTTACTGACTGAAATTTCTGAAATCTGGCGGAAAAGGGATGATCAGAGTTTCTTTTGGATTTTGCAAGAGAAAAAGAAAGTCTGTTTGGTCGATGGTGTGAGAGTGAAAATGTGGGTCGTGATTATGGATAAGTCTGTGCCAGATGTTACTCGTTGAGGAATTTAAGAGGTGCTTACCTGATCGAATTACAAAGTATATTTAAATGAAAACCGGGTAAAAGGTGGAATGAATGATGCTACAGAATGGCAGAGGATTATGCCCTGATCCATAAAATGTATAGTGTAGTAGGTACTGAAAACTTTGTAGAAACCACAGCCTACTCCACTGACAGGTAAGAATGAGTTCACAAGTGACAAAAGAGAGACCGCCAGCCCTAGTCGTAACCTCTACTAGTGATAAAAGGAAGCCAGTAAGATGTTTTAACTGTAAATTGATGGGTCATACTGCTAATAGCTGCTGGTTCTTAAAAGATGTAAGCCCTGTTGGATGTTCCAACAGCTCTTGCCAGTATTAAAAGTATAAAGGATGTAAAAACTCCAGTAGATGTCAATATGCTTGTAGAAGATACATGTAAGATGGGTAATGTAAGAGATGAATTTAAGCCATTTTGTTCAGAAGGAAGTGTGTCCCTGCGTGATGATGAAAATGGTAAAAAGCCTGTGGTTATATTGAGAGATACAGGGGCGGTGCAGTCACTGCTGCTGGAAGGTGTGTTACCACTATCTAGGGAGACTTCTGATGCTACTGTTTTAGCAGGCATTGAGTGTGGGCACATGACTGCTCCATTGTATAAAGTTCATCTCGAATGTAAATTCCTTGATGCAGATGTAACTGTAGCAGGAAAGCCTAAGTTACCAATGGAAGGTGTATCATTTATATTGGCAAATGACTTGGCAAGAGATATGGTATTTGTTAACTCCAAACCGAAGGTAAAAGCTGCTCTGGTACTCCAGACCTAAACAGCGGTGAGCCGGAGGAAGCAGAGGCCACGGAGGTGTTCCCCGCCTGCGCGGTCACGAGGGCCATGCAACGGGCCGTGCATGTCAGACCCGATCCATTGGACCACGAATCCCATCAGGCAGCCGATGTGAGTCAGTGTGCATCTTATCCATCCAAGGTATGTGGACTAGATGGAAATGTGGGAGGGTGACGAGATAGCCTCATTATTCAATCACGAGACTGACAGTGATAACACCAAGCTAAGTAATTTCCTTTGTTGAAAAAAGCAGGCTTATAGATCAGCAAAGATGTGATGCGGAACTGCGTAAGATTGCTGAACTAGCTATGTCAGAAGAGGAAGTGTCGTGTGAACCTTACGGGGTACTATAAGAAGGGTGGCGTGCTAATGCGTAAGTGGAGGCCTCGTCACGTGGCTGCAGGAGATGAGTGGTGCGTCATACACCAGGTTGTGGTCCCCGCACCGTACAGGTCCCAGGTTCTCGGCCTTGCACATGACTCACCGTTGTCAGGTCATATGGGAGCTCAAATAAGACATGTAGGAAAATAATGAACCACTTTTATTGGCCGAAGTTATGGAAAGATGTTGCAAAATATTGTAAATCGTGTCACCAATGTCAGGTTGTGGGAAAACCCAATCAGAAAATACCTGTTGCACCTCTGTACCCAATTCCTGCTATTTCTGAACCTTTTAGCCATGTAATTGTAGACTGTGTTAACCACTTCCGAAAACTAAGTTCGGTAATAATTATCTCCTCACTATTATGTGTTCCTCCACCCGATACCCTGAGGCAATCCCCTTACGTAAGATCAGCGGCAACAAAATTGTCCAAGCACTAACCAAGTTCTTTTGCACGTTTGGACTGCCCAGAGTAATACTGGGTGAGACTGATCAAGGCAGTAACTTCCTCTTCCGAGTAAACACGTCAGCAATGCAACAGATGGTGATAGAACACCGTGTGTCAAGTGCGTATCACCCAGAGTCGCAGGGTGCGTTGGAAAGGTTCCACCAAACGCGTAAAGAATATGGTGCGAATTTGTTGCCATGAGAAGGATGATCAGTGGGATGAAAATGATTCCATTATTGTTGTTTGCAGTCAGGGAATCGGTGTGATACACTGGGGTTCAGCCCGTTTGAGCTGGTGTTTGGGCATGAAGCGAGAGGTCCACTTAAAGATGTTAAAAGAGAAAATGGTTAAGTGATGGTTCTGAAACTAATATGTTAAAACATGTAATGGACTTTTCGCATGAAACTCAACAGGATGTGTGAGCTGCAGAAGAGCGAACCTTCGTGAATTCCAGAGACGGATGAAGACGTGGTACGACAAAGCATGCTCAGTCACGAACATTTTCACCTGGTGATAAGGTACTAGTCTTCCTGCCCGTCCCTGGGCAGTCACTGAAGGCACGCTATTTCGGACCCTATGCGACAGAAAAAGCTAAGTGATCTCAATTATGTTGTTAAAACTCCGGATAAACGTAAAGAGTCAAGGCTTTGTCATATCAACCAGATAAAGAAATATATAGAACGTAGAGGTGGAGAGCCTGTTGAAAACTGTAAAGATGAAATCATGCTTCATGATGTAAGGGATGTGACTGATGCTGGAGATGAGAAAGATGATCCTCTAGCTAATGTACCTTACTCCAAGTTAGTTAATTCAGACATACTAAATAATCTACAAGAAAAACTTGGACACTTGGATATAACTGAACAGCAGCAGCTGGCTACATTAATATCAGACTTTGCTTGCCTGTTTTCTGATGTTCCAGGTGGTCACAAATTTAATTTATCATGATATTGATGTTGGCAAAAATAGTCCTGTGAAGTGTTAATTCGTACAGAATTAATCCTACTAAGCATAATCAGTTAAGGGATGAAGTCCAGTACATGTTAGAAAACGGGATTATAGAGCAAAGTGTAAGTGGTTGGAGATCACCATGTATACTGGTACCTAAGTCTGATGGTGGGATTAGGTTCTGCACGGATTTCAGGAGAGTGAATACTTCGACTGAAGATGATTCATATCCCATGCTCAATGTATTGACGACTGTATTGACCAAGTTGGCAAGGCAAGGTATGTAACTAAGGTGG
>NC_137067.1:15408894-15627074 GCF_032717465.1 Coenobita brevimanus | reverse complement strand
AGATAGCCTACTGCCAATAGCAAATTACTCACCAATCCCAAACCCATATGGCCTCCAAGACACGAATGCTTAAACTACAGCAGTTACATAATAAACCCCTCCATTTTATTACCAACGAAAGATATCCCTTCAACAAAAATAGAGGCTCACATTCCCGCCTCCTCGTTAAACCTATACAGTCTTGGTTGCGAGAGGCTGCCTGTACTAGAAACTGGTGATGAAGTGAACTACGATAACTCGTGATTAGGGACATAAACATGGAGCATCCACGGTTCCCTCGAAGCTTGACAAGTTTGAGGGCACCTCCACTACATTATACTCTTTCTTAGATCTGTGGGTATAAGTCTTTTGCCTGGCGTAAAAATGTTTTCCCAAATGCATACAACAATAGAGGGGCATTCAGTGGAGCGCATCTCTCCAACGAGGGCAACGTAATTTCCAAACTACTGTTCATAATGGGTTAGGTTTTCTCATCATTAACAAGGGTTTCGCAAAAACCGTTTCCGGATCCAGAATCTGTCATTCGATCCGGATCGGACCCAAAATTTCATCGATCGTTCTTGGGACATAGACTATCTACCACCCAAATTTGGTTCTAATCTCTTTTTAGTTTTTGGGCAATCCTGCTCACAGAAAAAGAAACTAACGAACAAACAGGGATGAAAACATACTCTCCTTGTCGGAGAGCAAAATGCGCATACTGCTACTAGGTATGCCGAGGGTTTCGAAATAAGGCAACAAAAAACACAACCCCAATACTAACAACATGTAACCTACACTATATAACTATAACAATATTTTCTGCTTCATCCACTCTCTCCACTTCACCAAACCTATTCGCAGCTCACTAACCACCCTATTAAAAATAAAATGAATGAGTAGGATGAAATAAAATGTATGTGTAGGGCATTAAGAGGTAGCAAACCCTTTCGATTACTGGACAAGGTGTTGTTGCAAGAAAATTTAAGAAAAATAATGAAAAAAAATTGAAAGCTGCCACATGGCTGGTTGTACAGGTGATGTCATTAAAGTTATTACAGGTATCAGGCCTACTGTCATCATCTGAATTAGGCCTCGGCATTCAAAGTTATTCCGCTACCTTTTTGTCTCAGTGGAATGTGGCTGACATAGATTTACTTCAGAGTAATGCCGTTGCTTATGTAAGTTTTACACCAGCATAATATTTATTTCATCTTAGGGGGTACTTAGCAATCACATTTATCCAAGGAAGGATCTCTATTATTGAAGATCATGCTTTCTTCCACTAAATTAGTACGTACGGGTTTGTTATGTTGCTGTCATTGTAACATTATTTTATAGATATTTTTACCGTAAGTGTTCAGACGAACTGGCTTCAATTGTTCCTCCCCTTCACATTTTCTCCCGAAATACTCAGGCAGCTGGGAGCGCCCATGAATTCGCACTATCTCCCCTGCAGTGCAGAACCTCTGCTTATCAAAATTCATTTATCCCCAGAACTACTACTCTCTGGAATTCGCTTCCTGGGAGTTGTTTCCGACAAACATTTGATCCACTTCAGTTCAAGTCCAGTTGTTATGGGTATTTTATGAATGGAGGATGCCTTTAGGCACAAGGACTTTTTTCTTTGGTTTTCCTTCCTTCATTCATTGTTTATTTAAAAAAAAAAACTACTACAGTAGGATGACATCCTCCTTATTAAGTTCTCACTAGTCGGAGGGTTTTATTCACCCAAGAGGAGTTTGCTTATAACAAAAAGACTACTGGAGACTTCCTAGTCCTTGCTCGACCAACGTCTGTCCTAAGCTGAATATATTGTACCTCCCAAGCTGAATATACTGTATCTCCTAAGCTGAATATACTGTATTCCCGAAGCTGAATATACTGTATCTCCTAAGCTGAATATACTGTATCTCCTAAGCTGAATATACTGTATCTCCTAAGCTGAATATAGCCTATTGTATCTCCTAAGCTGAATATACTGTATCACCTAAGCTGAATATACTGTAATGATCCAGTGGCAGAAAAATGAAAGTCAAAGCTGTCATGGAAGGTAGTGAGGTGATTAAGGTTATAATGGGTATCAGGCCGACTATCATTACCTGAACTACGCTAAGGCTTCCAAGGCGATGTGCTACCTTATTATCTCAGTGGAATGTGGCTCTCACTTTAATTCTTTCAGTTTTTGCCAGCACGAGACGATATTTTTCATCGTAAGAAGTAAACTATTTCACAGACGTCCTACTGGCTGTCACGAGTCGGCTCGTGACATCATTTGGTGGGAAACCACAAACTCTAGTGGAATCCCAGTGTTTATCGTTCAGTTTAACCGCTGCGTATTCAGCCGGTCGGGAGTGTTTTTTTCACCACCAGCTCAAGTGTATTGGAGGCAGGAGGCGAATGCAGCCTTCATTCCTCAGCAGCAGCACGGTGGTGTCATCCCTACCAGTACGGGTACTCCCCCACAGTTCACTAGTCCCACAGCGACAGTGAACCCCCCTCCGCAGATGGCCAATGCTCCATCTCCCCAGGCAATGAGTACGACCCCTCAAGTATCAAATTCACAGGGAACCATGTTTGCCGCATCATTTATTCAGCAGCCTCATGAGTGGCTAACTGCTTCCGCCACAGGCTCTCCCATAGGTGACAGTACCTTCCTTGTTCAGCCAGGGTTTGTGGGAGGCACTCCTGTGAAGGTCCTGAGAGATGACGGGTCCTCAGGTTGCTCTGTCAAGCAGAGTTTAGTTCGGCCTGAGTAGTACACAGGTCGACAGTTCCAAGCTAACCTTATAGATGGATCAGTGAGATTGTTCCCTGAGGCATGTATCCAGGTGGCATCTCCATTTTACACTGGTATGACACTCGCAGTTGTCATGCCAGAACCTTTATTTGACCTGATCATAGGCAATATTCCCGGTGCCAAGTATAGTTGTACCGAAGATGACGCTACTCAGACTTCGGCTGCAGTAACACGAGCCATGGGTGAGGCTCCAAACTGTGTCATCCCAGTGACCATTGAATCGCCGCAAGATCTGATGTGTAGCCAAATTGTTGTTCAAGAACAACATTCTGATCTGACACTTGCTTTCGTGTGAAAGAAACAAAAGGGTAGAGTGATCAAGTATTCATGGGGAGGTCGAGCCAAGTTCCTCTGTAAACAAGGACGGCTCTACTGTGAGTCATGAACACCCGAGGGCGAGGTTCGACTGCAGTTCGTCGTTCCTGCAAAGTATCGCCAAGCAGTGTTAGAATGGGGTCATTGTTCAGCCTCAGGAGGTCACATGGGCAAAAGGAAAACCCAGGGCCGTATCCGAGCTGACTTTATCTGGCCAGGGATGGGACGAGAGATAGATAGCTTTGTGCGTTCCTGCAGTGTGTATCAAAGTAACGCCAATCAGGGACATGACCTTCCTGTGCCGTTTGAAACCACACCCGTAATCTCTGAGTCAGTTGAAAGAGAGGGCAGTGGTAATGTGGGTGTAGACCCGATGTCTCACCTACTAACTAATGACTAACACGGGCAACTGTTGTATGCTGGGTTCCGTGAGATAGGCGTTCTCAGAGATTTGAGTAATCCACGGACCAGCCTGGTTCCCAGTTGAAAGTGTAGACCTGACGTCTCACCCGTTGGCCCCACAGGACACAGTATGTCCAGGGCCTGTACATACATAATTATGTATACCAAAAGTTAAGGAGGAAGTTTGAGAACCCTGCAGAGACAGTCCGAAGCTGTGTATGAATTACCTTGTGGAACGTCTCGAGCTGTGGGCCTCTCAGAGGATTCCTGGAGAATGCACATTATCCACATGAGTGTTCACACCCATGGTGGGTGTTAAAATGTGACCTGCCTGAGATTGCGTAGGGATTCTCAGCTTCCTGTTATTAGTTGTAAGTGTAGAGTTAGGTTAACTAGTAAACTGCCCGTTCTAAGAGATTTGAGTAATTCAAGAACTGGCACGTTTCCTGGTTAATAATGTTAGGTTAACTAGTAAACCGCCCATTCTAAGAGATTTGAGCAATTCAAGAACTGGCGCGTTTCTTAGTTAATAAGTGTTAACCAGTAAACTATAAGGGTTCTAAGAAATTTGTGAATTCAAGAATTACGTTTCCTGGTTAATAATGACATAAGTACTTATTGCTAGGCAGAGAGAAATGGCATTTTTGATGCTCCACCTTGATTCCTTTTGCAGGTGCAGCTGGTGGGTGCAGCATTGCCTTGCAGATCAGCTGGTCGTCCTTGTCGCATGCTGCTGCCCCTTCTCTTCTGCCTCATCGTCATTATTTACTATAAATTTGCATTACATAATTTTACACGTAGGTACAGTTACACCACAACTGTCAAACCTACACTGTGTATTACATACATTACGCTACATAACAATTAGTTGTTAATGTAAATGTAGCGAACTTTTCGCTCAGTTTGACCTGAGTACAGGATTTTTCACTGTCGTCACGGAGTTTTTCCCTCAAGCTTGCTTCTATTAACGTAAATATGAGGTTTTTTTGCTTACTGGCGACTATGACTTTCTCCTGTAGCAGGATAGCACACACACACCACAGTGTGAATCTTGTGTGATTGAGTAGGATTTATATGTATGTATATTGAAAATTTTTTTCCTGGAAAAAAAATTTCAACTTTTGATGGGGCGTAATGTCACGAGTCGGCTCGTGACATCATATGGTGGGAAACCGCGAACTCTAGTGGAATCCCAGTGTTTATTGTTCAGTTTAACCGCTGCGTATTCAGCCGGTCGGGAGTGTTTTTTTCAGGCAATTTTTCAGTGTGTCATGAATGGTTGTCTTTGTGCAAGACATTAGCACTTCCGCTGAGCGATTTATTGTGGGCGTGTTTCGCTCATTCTAGCCGTTAGTAATGCAGCTGGACATTTGCCTCTTTCCCACGATTCGAAGTTAGTCGAGGTTTGAGCACCACGAAAGCAGGTTGGGCCAGAGCGTGTAGTGCCGCCGTTCCTGTATTTCCACATAGTGTGATAGACGAGAGACAGCGAGTGCAGTGTCCTTCCAGTAATGACGCCCAGTCATCCGCTTAGTCCAATCTTTGACCAGTATTTCTTTTCGTATTTTCCTAGGTTTAAGAGTTAAGCTTCTGAGTGAGCGAGTGAGTGCAATCTCATTATTTTGAATTCATCTTGAGACTCATTTAACATTAATTTATTTTATTGTAATCAATAAATTAATGGTTCATTTTCTTTGAGCTTAATATAATGTAAATTTGTGTTTCATTTCTCCATTGAGCTTATTTCACTTAGCTCCTAGCTTGCATAAACGCTTTGCTATTCATAACTGGTACTTAGGCCAGTCTTGTTGTATTAAGCTTAGAATCCGTTGTGCCATCTAGGAGTTAATGCATCAGCAAGAACCTGATATCATTAATAGTATTACTTATTGATTGTCAAGGGTGAAGTCACTTTCTCCAGAGGCTAACAGTACTAACAACAGCAATTGTGAGGAATTAGTCTCTGCTGTGTACTGTTGAGAAAGTTTATAAATTCTCGTTCCTAGAGAATCGGCGAAGCAAGTCAGAATAAAGTAATCATTGCTTGATTTTTAGCAAGACAATTCATTGTCCTGCTCTCAGTATTATTGAAAATAATCCTTTTAATAGTGCAATTTATTTTAAAAACCCCGTGACAATTGAGATTTTTTTCCGAGAAAGATGTCAATAATCAAGAGTAAAGAATATAGGCACAGGTTAGTGGTGACCAGTTTTTATCTAATTAAACTGGTAAAGAAAGAAAAACAAACAACTGACCGTGAAAAACATTATGTAAATTAATAAAAATGAATCAATAATCACCAGTAAGGTAGTCCCTATAGACTTTAATAATAAATACCTAAGTATGAACGAGTGAGTATTATCTCGTGAATAGCTTTAGAGCTAGGAGTTAATATCCTGGAATGAGGTCTCCAATTGTCACGGGGTTTTTAAAATAAATTGCACTATTAAAAGGATAATTTTCAATAATACTGAGAGCAGGACAATGAATTGTCTTGCTAAAAATCAAGCAATGATTACTTTATGCTGATTTGCATCGCCGATTCTCTAAGAACGAGAATTTATAAACTTTCTCAACAGCACACAGCAGAGACTAATTCCTCACAATTGCTGTTGTTAGTACTGTTAGCCTCTGGAGAAAGTGACTTCACCCTTGACAATCAATAAGTAATACTATTAATGATATCAGGTTCTTGCTAATGCATTAACTCCTAGATGGCACAACGGATTCTAAGCTTAATACAACAAGACTGGCCTAAGTACCAGTTATGAATAGCAAATCGTTTATGCAAGCTAGGAGCTAAGTAAAATAAGCTCAATGGAGAAATGAAACAAGAGTTTACATTACATTAAGCTCGTAAAAGAACCGTTAATTTATTGATTACAATAAAATAAATTAACGTTACATGAGTCTCAAGATGAATTCAAAATAATGAGATCGCACTCACTCGCTCACTCAGAAGCTAAACTCTTAAACCTAGGAAAGTACGAAAAGAAATACTTGTCAAAGATTGGACTAAGCGGATGGCTGGGCGTCGTTACTAGAAGGACACTGCACTCGCTGTCTCTCGCCTATCACACTATGTGGAAATACAGGAACGGCGGCACTACACACTCTGGCCCAACCTGCTTTCGTGGAGCTCAAACCTCGACTAACTTCGAATCGTGGGAAAGAGGCAAATGTCCAGCTGCATTACTAACGGCTAGAATGAGCGAAACACGCCCACAATAAATCGCTCAGCGGAAGTGCTAATGTCTTGCACAAAGACGATCATTTATGACACATTGAAAAATTGCCTGAAAAAAACACTCCCGACCGGGTGAATACGCAGCGGTTAAACTGAACGATAAACACTGGGATTCCACTAGAGTTCGCGGTTTCCCACCAAATGATGTCACGAGCCGACTCGTGACATTGGCATCACATTTTGGGCACAGGGAAGTCTACTGTATTAATTCTTGTACATATACCAACTATTTCATTCATTGTCTTTATTCTTGTTATCAGGCTACTCATCACTTGTAATACACTTCGGCATTCATAAATACTCGTTTAACTTATTATATTGAGGAAATGTGCTTATTATTTCAATAATGTCATACGATTTTAATTTACGTTTGTGTGGCCCAGTATGCACAGTAACACTAACAGTTTAGGGTAAAATAATTCTTTGTTTTCTTCAATATCCATGGAGTGCGAAAAGTTTCCAAACTGAATAGTTATGTGTCAGTGCTAAAAAGGAAAAAAAAATCAGGAGAAAGGCTATATATTATCGGCAAGTTTAAGAACTTTCTAAGAAAACCCTAAGGAGCCAAGATGCTTCCTCAAACTCTTTGCCAAACAAACTGACAAAAAAGGAAATTTTAAAAAAATCGGCAAAGTAGAACTGTTACCGAAACAAAGGAGTTTACAGAGTGGTGGTGAGGGTGGCTGAAGACCCGGGCTGCTTGTGTCAGTCTTTTGTTGTGGCGCAGTGAGTGTGAGTGGCAGGAGTTTGGTCAACACTTGGACTGTTCCCGTCAACTTGGGGAACCTTCTGCCACTTTTTACTTAATTCTTTCCAGCCCAGTTCGACGTTTTCTTTTATGCTAAAAAAATAAGGTACCTAAGGCTGAAATCATGCAAAACATCTCCCTTTAAAGACTGTTAAACAAAATAGAAGCAAAATCAATATACGTTTATTTCGAGATGGCTGGGCACACTACACTTGAAAGACAGGAGATCAAAGGCAGTGGGAAAGGCAGAACAGAAGCTGACATTTCCAGGAATGACCATTTGCCTAAATGAAGGACTGGAGCATCGGCCAACTCTTTCAATAGAGTTGAACCAAGCGGTGAAACTGTATAGGTAAATGTGGAACGTTTTTCAATTTTAGGAAGTAATGCAAGTACAATTAGAAGTAAAGATGCAGAAATAGAACGCAGGTGAAAAATCAGCACCTGTAGCTTGTGTCAGACTTGTGTTACGTTGATGCGAGTGGTAGTGAATGTGGCGTGTGCTTAGTTTGGTTAGCACTTGGCCCACTTTTCTCTGCACTGGGCTACTTTGCATGGCATTTACACACAACTACGCCAATTAAGAACACATTGCTGTCCCACTACTGTTTGCTTTATTCTTGCCCTTGATGATTCCCCGAATGAAAGACAGACCGGCGTCGAGAATCCTTCTGTTTCCTGCAGCATGAAATACAGGATGAAGAGCTTTCAGTAGTTTATATCCAATTTCAGCAGAAAAGATTCAATTGTCTGTGTTTTCACTTACAACCATACACACCTAAATGTGTCATCTAATATACTATAGCACTAGCCGTGTGTGTGTGTGTGTGTGTGTGTGTGTGTGTGTGTGTGTGTGCGCGCGTATTTTGGGCAGCCGAAACTACACATTCAAATCGCACTAAAAGTGGCACAGAAATCGCAAAAAATTCGCTGATGTGAAAAAACTTGGTCCCATCACGATTGAAAAACTTCTATATTTAAATTTAATGAGCGATCACATTTTGACCAAAAAAACGCCGCTCCTGGCGCCCGGCATAGGATCTCCGTAGAATTTTTTGCCCACAAGTACAACTAATGTATTTAGGACTTGCGTTCGGACAACTTGGGTTCCATTCCAGAAGCTGCAAATAACATGATCAATTGGTTAGCTGCAAAAAATCTAAGTGACAACGTTAGACTAGAACAGCACATAATCGCGAGAGCCCTCCGGAGCAAGTGCCAGGAGCCCGAAGGGCCCACGAGCACTTGTAATATTGCCATATAACGTAGGGGTCACAGAACATTTTTTATTGACTACATAGTGCACTGAAGGGAGATCGAAAATGAAGTGGGCAGATAAGGTGCGAGGAAGGCAAGGTGGTGTGACGCTGGAAGCGGGGGTTGTTACTAAAAAGAAGCAGAAGCATCTGGAGGTGTTTATGTCAACGCCACCTCTTACAGGATGCGGCGTCTGGGCAGATAGACAGTGAACAACAAAGCTAGGGGAATATGTTCAGCTGCAGACAAACCCAAACTTCACAGACAGCAAGAAATACAGTTGTAACCCTATTTATCATTTTTATCTGTTCTTCCACAAAAGAAAAAAACTGAAACTGACAATAAATAAATTATGAATAGAAAACAATGAAACTTCAGCACAACAACAACAACAACAAAAAGCAGGTATTCAAAGGAAGGAGGAAGTTATATGGGGCTGTCAAGGAAGAAAACATTAAGCGGAAAGTGAAGAGAAAATCATGGCCCGTCTGACGTGAAGAAAATATTATAATGGTGGAAAAATGATGAAAACGACACAAAACATTAAAAAAAAATTATGAACTCTGAAACAAGATTAAGAAGGAATTGTGGAGGAAAATTTAAGAGACTGGTACAGATCCACAAATGTCTAAAGCATATGAGAGCGATGGGGAAAATAATTAAAAGGTTTTTGGAGAGAGAGAGAGAGAGAGAGAGAGAGAGAGAGAGAGAGAGAGAGGGGGGGGGCTAGATATATAACTTAGAAAACAGAAATGAGACGCAAAAGTGAATTACAGCAGATATCAGGCGTAAATGAAGAAGCATATAATGAGTACTGTTTTTCAGGGTAAATAGTGCAGCATGTGAATATTAAAGAGGTGCAGTCAGAATTCCTCCTCTTAATAATACGAGTACCGTAAAGCCTAATTACATATTTTAAGTAATATTCAAGACAATTGAATGACTGGAATATCGTCTCTTTAGTTCAGTACTGCATAGTTGTAAAAATATGTTGACCGGTTGAATGGCCAGTAACTGAGAGGTTCTGGATTAGATTCCCGAACATTCGGACATGGTCGCTTTGCTTCAGCTTATTTGCACCAACAGCTGAAATGGGAACCTGGGTTGTAAATTTGGCGGTTGTATGTCGTAGTCTGGAAGATTGAATCGTAGCAAACATAAATTATTTAATCCTTTCGCCATTCTCTCTCTCTCTCTCTCTCTCTCTCTCTCTCTCTCTCTCTCTCTCTCTCTCTCTCTCTCTCTCTCTCTCTCTCTCTCTCTCTCTCTCTCCTATGCATCAATGTACTACCGACCTGCTCATCTAGCCATATCCACTTCTACACGGACGACATTGCTCTTCACTTTTCCGTACATTTTTCGCAGCGTCCATTAGAGCAGCTGTTATAACAATCACAGAATGAAATTACGGCACACCTAATACCTGAACTGCCCATTATATTGGATTGGAGTAAAAGAAACCTTGTGGTTTTCCGTGCATCAGAAGCTTAATTCTGCCATCTCTCAACTCACCCCAACCTCCTGGAAAAATATCCTTTGATACTGTGTACCATACAGTTCAGTTCATCATTCTTCAGGATCTTTGGTCTGTTTTCCTCTTGACATTTGACATGGAAAGGTCACAATCCTTTTCTTACTTAATCAGCTTTTCTCAGATTTGATGTAAACTTCCTCCTTACTTCCTTTAGCTCTGTACAACTGATGAATTTATACAGAAGATCGTTTACCCCAGGTGTGGAACACAGCTCCCTTGTGTTGGGGTCTCACCACATACAGTTCTTAACAGGATGAAGTGAAAGACTTTTCGTCCCATCAGCCCCCCTACTCTTGCTGATTCCCTACACTCTGTCGTCGCAAGTGATGTTTTCTTCTCCCTCTACTATTTCTTTTTCAGTAGTCATTGTTGTTCTGAGTTGTATGCTTACATCACTCACCCGTTACTGTGGACTAGCAGTACCCAACTAGCAACATAACCTCACCCATTTTCCATGCAACTCTTTATTACAAAAATAAACATGTAGTATCAGTCCTTCGGGTATGCAAATGGTCAACTGTGGCATTGTCTTCATTACATTACATGAATATCCCTCTGCCTGTGATCATTCTTTTAAG
This sequence comes from Coenobita brevimanus, assembly GCF_032717465.1. Taxonomy (NCBI): domain Eukaryota; kingdom Metazoa; phylum Arthropoda; class Malacostraca; order Decapoda; family Coenobitidae; genus Coenobita; species Coenobita brevimanus. The sequence goes on along the minus strand of NC_137067.1, from coordinate 15,616,213 downwards.
CGCAGTGTCCATGCATCTCTAAGTGCAAGGCTCTTCTTTTCAGCTTCTTTTCTTCTTCTTTTTTTTTTTCCTGGAAAGGTTGAATGGGCAATTTTATATGCTTCACCTCTTGCTTCTTCCCTTCTGCGTTTACAAAAAGAACATTGTGATTTCTGTATTCAGGTCAGTACCTCATCATCTCCATCTTCTCACTTCCTCTCCTCCTCCCCCTCCTCTCCCTTCCTCTCCTCCTTCTCCTCCTCCTCAAGGCTGGAGAATGTCTCATCAACTAAGCGACCAGGTTCATCCACTGGCAGGGCCTAATTAGGACCCGAATTGTGGCCAGTCTTTCGGCTTCACAGTAACATCCAACTAACATTCTGCTGCAACTCCAGCCAATTCTCATTAGGCCAGGATTTAGCCCAGTTATTATGCGAGTATGACAGCGGGAAAAAAAGATTGTATGAAAGGAAAATAAACGAGGGAATTTATGAGGCTCATTGATATTCAGAGGGCATCCCCACTCCCATGGGTCCGTGTTTATCAAGGATCTTAACCAGTTTTTGAAAACAGGTAGCTCTCCATAGTAATATACTGTTATTAGAAATCGTTTTGCTTTTATTATTTTTCACCTTCGTCTAATTGTGGCTGTATAATGCATGGTAGTCGTATACGTGTAAATGATGGTATACTGTAAATAAGCAACCTTATAGGCAACTTAACGTCAAGAATGCCTGTAAATACGTCACCGGATGCGTGTGCCAGGTAAGCAGCATCAGTGTACGCTGTGTGGCTGCTGTCATTACACTGGCTGGGAATCTGGGGCTGACTAATGTAAAATTAGTATTAAATTCATTGGGTCATTTTGGTAATTTGCACTCTGGTAAGTAAACTGGTTCCCCCTGGCGGCTCAAAACCAACCATTCCATAACATCTTGGCGTCTGTATCTTTATTATTCCCTCTGCTTCCTTGGCTTGTCTCTTCCTTTACTGCTCCTGTGTCTGTATCTTTATTATTCCCTCTGCTTCCTTGGCTTGTCTCTTCCTTTACTGCTCCTGTGTCTGTATCTTTATTATTCCCTCTGCTTCCTTGGCTTGTCTCTTCCTTTACTACTCCTGTGTCTGTATCTTTATTATTCCCTCTGCTTCCTTGGCTTGTCTCTTCCTTTACTGCTCCTGTGTCTGTATCTTTATTATTCCCTCTGCTTCCTTGGCTTGTCTCTTCCTTTACTGCTCCTGTGTCTGTATCTTTATTATTCCCTCTGCTTCCTTGGCTTGTCTCTTCCTTTACTGCTCCTGTGTCTGTATCTTTATTATTCCCTCTGCTTCCTTGGCTTGTCTCTGCCTTTACTGCTCCTGTGTCTGTATCTTTATTATTCCCTCTGCTTCCTTGGCTTGTCTCTTCCTGTACTGCTCCTGTGTCTGTATCTTTATTATTCCCTCTGCTTCCTTGGCTTGTCTCTTCCTTTACTGCTCCTGTGTCTGTATCTTTATTATTCTCTCTGCTTCCTTGGCTTGTCTCTTCCTTTACTGCTGCTGTGTCTGTATCTTTATTATTCCCTCTGCTTCCTTGGCTTGTGTCTTCCTTTACTGCTCCTGTGTCTGTATCTTTATTGTTCCCTCTGCTTCCTTGGCTTGTCTCTTCCTTTACTGCTGCTGTGTCTGTATCTTTATTATTCCCTCTGCTTCCTTGGCTTGTCTCTTCCTTTACTGCTCCTGTGTCTGTATCTTTATTATTCTCTCTGCTTCCTTGGCTTGTCTCTTCCTTTACTGCTCCTGTGTCTGTATCTTTATTATTCTCTCTGCTTCCTTGGCTTGTCTCCTCCTTTACTGCTCCTGTGCATCCTTTTGTCTACCTATTTTATCATTATCATTTCATTATTCATCTTCTCATCCATTCACCAACTATTTTCTCCTGGCATGTCCTCCTCATTATCTTCTCGCCTGTCCCATACATTCTCCTGCAACGACGGTTTATTATTCCACACATATTGATTTCTCTCTCTCTCTCTCTCCGTCTCCGTCTGTCTGTCTGTCTGTCTTCTCTCTCTCTCTCTCTCTCTCTCTCTCTCTCTCTCTCTCTCCTTCTTATGTATATTCTTAATTCCGATTCATCCCTGTCTCCTTATATACATATATATTTTCTCTCCCTCTCTTCACCTTTATTGAGTTCCTTGACTATTGACACTTTTACTCTTCTTTCAGTTGCCTTTTGTCTCACTCCCTTTCACTTTCAACCTCACTTTCCCTGCGTCTCCTCTTCGGTAATCTTTCTCTGCCCCCTCATTCAACTTTCATCCTCCCTCTGATATCCCTCCACTTCCCTGCCCTACCAAAGGTCTCTGTCTGTTTTCTTCCACTCATATTCCATTCCCTCCATTCAGATATTCTACCTTTATACTCTCATAGCCTGCCATCCTCTCAGATAGTGTCCTTTTGCTAATCCATCGCAAATCCTTGCATGCCCATCCCTTCAAATTCCTGTTGTCTTGTCTTCCTCCTGTCATCTCTACATTCCCTCCCCTTAAACCCCCCCCCACTCCCAAAGCCCCCAGCACCCCCTACACCTGGCCTGTCAGATCAAAGCGGCAGTCTGGTGTGGCGGTAAGGAAGGGGTGTGCTGGATGCCAGTTTCATACCCCCCTTCTGCCCCTCTTTCTCCCTTCCCTATCACTGCACCCCATTCCCTGCCCCCTCCCCGGCACCCCTGAAGACATTCCTTTTCCTCTCCACATTATTAAAGCCCCACCCTCTTTCACACCCATTCGGACTATCCCTCTCTTCTCCACAGCTCTCTCTCTCTCTCTCTCTCTCTCTCTCTCTCTCTCTCTCTCTCTCTCTCTCTCTCTCTCTCCACACCTCTACCGTCCCTTCTCTTTCGCACCCTGCCAACGTCCCACCTTTCCTCCACACCTGTTCCAACTCCCCCTCCCCATCTTCCACATCCTTGCCACAACACCTTTCAACACCCTTCACCTGCCCCTCCTACCCACACCAACCACTTTCCTTCTTCGCATCCGTGCCGATGAATCCTTCCCCCTACAAGTATACGCAACACTGCGGCCCATCAGTATTAAGAGTGGACGCAACACTGATTGGATGACAATATTAGCAGCTCACACATCACTGACTTAATTTCCTCTCCAGCCATGTGGATGGTGAGGGCTGATACAGTTACATCCACAACCACAGCGGTCACCGCAGCGAACACCTACGCCTGCCACTGAACCCTTCCATACTGTTATCTCTACACCTAAGCTCGCCCACAGGGGGGACTGGTGTTATGCTTTGAGCGGCGCGGACGAGCGTGTGTGTGTTAACAAAAAACTCATTTTAATCTGATTTTAACCAGACTTGGTTGAAGATTTAAAGGTCAGCCTAGCAGTTAAATAATCCATATTAAGGTCACATCATTTGTCCCGCAGACAGAACTCCCAGCAGTTACATAGTTAAGTACCTATTTTATTCCAGCCAACGTCAGATCATTTTATACAGTATTTACAGGGTAAAATAGTGATTTAATTGGTGCCAACAACAGATTATTGTTTTTAACCGTGAGCAGTGCAAACCGTTTAAGGCTTAACTGAGTTTAGATGTAGTGTTGGTATATGATGAAGCACCGCCACGAACACCTCGGCCTATCGTTATGCCAGCTGGATCTCATAAACCAGGGGTCATCACCACATTTGGCCTTGGCAAAGTGCCTTTTGTGCAGAGTAAACTGGACGTCAGAAGTACCTGACTAAAGATTTAATTGGACTTAATTACTTTGAATGTGTCGTCCATCTTGTTGTGTGTGCACTCTTACAAAGAAAAAGGGCTTAATCTGCCCCCGTCTTGGCTCAGCTGTGTATTATACCTTCTTCTGTAGTCCATAATTATCATTCATGGTTTAATTTTCTTACTTTACAGAAGAATAATGACCAGCTAATTCTGCTTTATGTTGCTTTGAACAAAATTAAAGCATTAAGAGCAAACAAATTTTCAATTAAAGTACGTAAGTGATAGATTTTGATGAATACTAATAAGCCTCTCGTGCTGTAACCAGCATAAAGCGGTGCTGGGCCACTGACTCAAGATTGGGGGGCAAACATCTACAAGAAAGGATAACACTGAAGCACATCATTAACTTAAAAATAATAGCTTAACGTCTTTTACTGTTTTATTCTTGCCACTTTACCTCAAAGCTATTTTGTTTAAAGAAGGTCTTTCTTGTTGAATCTGAAGATGACTATATGTGTCATCAAACTTCGGAGCTCTGTCATGCATTGAGTAAAATCGACTGAATATATTATCAATAACGTAATATAAAAGAAGTCTGATTATATCAGTATTATAAAAGACGTCATTCTGCTGAAGGAACTCACCACTGATTCAGGAATGAGGGACTGATTATGCAAGAATGAATATTTTTAAACAATATCATGAACGCATTACCTGTGTTGGGTTACTCTGAGCTTAGGGGAAAAAATGCCCAGCGTTTGCTGAAATAAATGTAAAGTTCCAATTTGTCGACCAAAACGTGAAGCGTGATAGATTTTAGCGATTTTTTTTTTTTTCCTGCGGGGGGGTTACTCTGAGCCAGATAAATGGTCTGGCGTTATATGAAAAATAAATGTCACAGGCATGGGGTCAAATCAGATAGGTCGTCGGACTACAGAACAGGTAGAATTATAAAGGTATTTTTTTTATACCTTGGCATGCTATGAAGGTATTGTAGAGGTAGTACTGTGAATGCATACACTTGTTTTCATCAGCCATGTCACCTACAACATTGTGTCTTAATCTTTTGCAGTTTGATTCCCACTTAAGTTTGTTACAAAATGGTTATTATATACCCATTGCAGAACTGAAGCCTGTCAGTGTTATTTAGACTAATCTGAGAGAGAGAGAGAGAGAGAGAGAGAGAGAGAGAGAGAGAGAGAGAGAGAGAGAGAGAGAGTAAAAAGAATCTAATGAAGGGTCAGTCTTCAACACGATAGTCTTTGTACATGTCATTCATGTTGACGCCACACGATTTTCTATTTAGCTTTGGAATGACCTCGCGAATTAGAGGGTTAGAAGTTATTCTTCAGCAACCTTCCTTCACTACCATGACGTCTCTGTTCTTGGTGGTGGTGGTGACAGTGTGTGGTGGAGATGGTGGTGGTGGTGGTGGTGGTGGTGACAGTGTTTGGTGGAGTTGATGGTGGTGGTGACAGTGTTTGGTGGAGCTGGTGGTGGTGGTGACCGTTTGGTGGAGAGGGTGGGGATGGTGGTAGTGGCAGTGTGTGATGGTGGTAGTGATAGATGGTGGTAGTACGTGATGGTGACTGTGGTGATGATGGTTGTAATGGTGGTTGTGATGACAGAAGTGGAGGTGGTTGTTAGTGATGGTGATAGTGGTGATATTATTGATGGTTATGGTAGTGGTGCTGGCGGTAGTGGTGATTGCAGTAGAGGTGATCTTGGCCGAGTTTTAATAATGATGATATTAGTGGTGATGGTGTCAGTGATGATTGTGATGTGTCGTTGTGGTGGCCGTTGATGGTGGTGCTAGTGTGCAGTGTGATGATGGTCGCGTTGATGGTGGTGCTAGTGTGCAGTGGTGATGATGGTCGCGTTGATGATGGTGCTAGTGTGCAGTGATGATGATGTTGGTAGTGATGGTGGTAATAGTGTGTAGTGGTGATATCGATGTAACAGTGGTGGTAGTCGTGCTGATGGTGGTAGTGATGATAGCGACAATGGTGATGGTGGTGATGGTGTGTAACTGAGGTGGTCGTGGTGATGGTGGTGATATAGTGTCTAGCGGTCGTGATGGTGGTGGTATAGTTTGTAATGGTGGTGGCAGTGGTAATAGTGGTAGTGGTGATGGGGGTGATATGGGGTAGTAGTGGTGGTAGTAATGGTGGTGACAGTGTTTAGTGGTGATGATGATAGTGCTGATGATGATGGTGACGGTGCGTAATACAGGTAATGGTGGTGGTGGTAGTGATAGTGATATTGTGTACTGGTATTGGTAGTGGTGATATTTAGTAGTGATGATGGTGACTGTGTAATAGTGGTGATGGTAGTGATGATAGTGAGAATGATATTGTGTAGTGATAGCGATAATGGGGATAGTTGTAGTGATAACTAGCAAGCAGCAGAGAGTGCATACCTCCGCCAGTGCCACTGCTATAATAAAGGATCCGGAGACGGCTCCGTGGAGATATTATGTGCAATATATAGGATCCGGAGCTGCCGCAAAAATTTATCTATTTTTTTCTTTACCCATGGCCCTCTCTTCCACAGAATTGTACTGAAATTCATTGAGAACTTTTGGAGATATTGTGCGGGATACTCCGGATCCGGATCCGGCTCTGCCCCCAAATTAAATCAATTCCTTCTTGGCCCATGGCACACCCTTCCACAAAATTTCATTTAAATTCATCGATAAATTTTGGGGATATCGTGTGGACAAACAAATAGACATAGGTGAATACATAACCTCCTCCAACTTCGTTGGCGGAGGTAATGATGGTGACTGTGTGAAGTTGTGGTAGTGATGATGATGGTGACGGTGTGTAGTAGTGGTAGTGATGATGATGGTTATAGTAAGGATAATGGTAGTGATAATGATGGTGACGGTGTGTAGTAGTGGTAGTGATGATGATGGTGACGGTGTGTAGTAGTGGTAGTGATGATGATGGTTAATAATGGTACTGATATTGATGGTGACGGTGTGTAGTAGTGGTAGTGATGATGATGGTTATAGTAAGGATAATGGTACTGATAATGTTAGTGATGGAGTGTAGTAGTGGTAGTGATGATGATGGTGACGGAGTGTAGTAGTGGTAGTGATGGTGATGGTGATGGTGTGTAGTAGTGGTAGTGATGGTGATGGTGTGTAGTAGTGGTACTGATAATGTTGGTGACGGTGTGTAGTAGTGGTAGTGATGGTGATGGTGACGGTGTGTAGAAGTGGTAGTCATGGTGATGGTGTGTAGTGGTGGCGGTAGTGGTAATAACAGCAGTGGCGATGGTGATGGAGATGGTGGTGGCGATGGTGGTAGTGATGATCATTGTGGTTATTGTTGTTTAACCCCGGTCTGTCTGGCCGGACAGACCCGTCGACAGCTGGTAAGGAACTGCTTCTTTGGGGTCGTACTACAGTAACAGTGCCGTACATGTTCTGTGTAGATGTCCGGCGCCCTCTTGCAATAGACAGAACTTTGTCAGGGTCGGAGAGAGTGCTGGTGCTGCTGCTGCTGCTGCTGCTGCTGCTGATGATGATGATGATGATGAGTGGTGGGGCATGTGTAAACAAGTATATGTTGTCAAGCTGGGTGGTACAGGTATACCGGTAAGGTTATGATGATGATGATTAATGATGATGATGATGATGATGATGATGATGAGTGGTGGGGCATGTGTAATGGGATATATGTTGTCAAGCTGGGTGTTACAGGTATGCCGGTAAAGTGGTGATGATGATGATGATGATGATGATGAGTGGTGGGGCATGTGTAAAGAAGTATATGTTGTCAAGCTGGCTGGTACAGGTATGCCGGTAAGGTGATGATGATGATGATGATGATGATGATGATGATGATGATGATGATGATGAGTGGTGGGGCATGTGTAAAGAAGTACGTGTTGTCAAGCTGGCTGGTACAGGTGTGCCGTTAAGGTGCAAGTCAAAGGTGGGCATAAAAAATGGATGGTGTGGTGTGGAGTGGGCATAGAGTGTGGTAGGTGGTTGGGCAAAGTAGGGTGAGTAGCCTACACCCTGTGAAGTTAGGTTTGGTATGAGGGGCAGTGCTGGCGGTGGGAAGATCCAAGTCACAGAAGTTCGATGTGGGAGGGTAGAAAAAGGGTGGGAAGGGTGGAGAGGAGTGGGTGGGAATGGTGGTGGTTGGTGAGGCAGGGTGGGGGTAATACTCGTACATCCATGAATATGGGCGTTGTAGGTTGGTCAGTATGGGTGTGGCCATGGCTTAATTTATACATTTCTCTTAGGAGGAAAAAAGAACGACAAGCAAGTAATCATTCATTGCTCTCACGTACATAAGGTCACACGGTACATAAGGACTCACGTACATAAGGTCTCACGTACTTACGGCCTCATGTACTCACGGTCTCATGTACTTACGGTCTCACGTACATAAGGTCTTAAGTACATAAGGGCCCACGACTCACATGAAACCATTCAGCTTGGATCTTGTCAGGAAAAGAAATATAGAGGGAAATATACTCAGCCATTTATAGCAAAGACAAACGTGACCTAAAACGGGATCAGCCACATGCAAAAATCGACGCTCTAGGCTCTTCTTAAAAGCCCAAAAGAAGACCTAATCTGTGGTGTGGGCTTTGTGTGAGATGGGGTGGGAGGGAGGGTGGGTGAAGGGGGGTGGGTGTGTGTGAGGGGGTGAGGAGGGGGTGGATGGAGTTGGTATGTGGGGTGAGTGAGGGGTGGATGGGTGGGTGTGTGGGATGGTATCCGAGTCACGACCTGGTGTGAGGATGATGCATGGCGGTAATCAGGCCTCAGCACAACCCTTCCTGCCTCAGCACCGCTTAATGAATCACCCTTTTGTGCCGCGATGGCTGCGGTTTTTTAGCTGAGCAGTTGTCTCTTGGAGGGGGACTTCGTTTTTTGTAGGACGCGGGATGTCATGCCTTTCTTGACATCTGTCTATCTATCTATTGCCAGACGCCTCAATCCCGTACGGGGTGGCCACAAACAAACCGCCTCCACGTCGCCCTGTCCCCCGCCATTTCACTGCCCTGTTCCCAACTCACACCCCCCTCTCTCATATACTTCTCCACCCCATCCCACCATCTCATCCTCGGCCTCCCCCTCCCTCTCCCCCCCCCCTCCATCTCACTCACATACACTTTCCATCAGAGTCTCACCCTCAATCCTCTCCACATGGCCAAACCACTTCAGGGTGTTCCTCCTAACGCTTGCTATCACATCCACATCCACACCACAACGCTCCTTTATATCCTCATTTGTCAGCCTCTCTCTCCATGTGACTCCACAGGCTCCTTTTAAATAATTCATTTCCACTGCTCTCACTCTTGGCTTCTGTCCTTCCAACAACGTCCAAGCTTCACCTCCATACGTTAGAGTTGGTATCACAATACTGTCATGTAGTAACTTTTTCACTTCCATGCCCACTTCCCTGTTTCTTACCACTGCTTTCATGGAACCAGCAACCTTTCTTTCTTGTCGTACCCTTTCAAGCACTTCACCCTCCAAACCTCCATCCTTACTCACCACACTACACAAGCACTTAACCGTACTCACATTTTCCATTTCCTCACCATCCAACCTCACTGTACATTCACTGACTTCACCTCTCTCAAAGACCATCACTTTACTCTTCCCTACATTCACCTTGACATCTGTTAGATGATATTATTCAGCTTAAGAATGGCTTTCAACCTTTGAAGACAGAAGGAGTAATACGTAAACCATCCAAGACATAACATTCGTAAGTTTTACCTCTTGTTCGATTTGAGAACTAAATTCATCGTAGGACTGGCGTCCCATTCTCAAAGTATTAATCAGTTATTTAGGACATGAGCTAACCATTTCGTTCTTGCTACCACCTGATGGTTTCAAAGCTAATAGTTAAGTGACGAAAGGCCATGTTTGAGCTGAATCTAATGTCTGGTGGTAGCAAGAATGATAAAGTTAATATTTCTATCTTAGATAGAAGGCCTGGGAGCATTTTGATGCTATTTTTCAACCAACATTGGGTAACGCAGAGTGTGTGTTTTATTTTACCAACGAAAGATGCCTTAGTTACTATATTCTCGCAACGAACACACTATTTTTTTCACACTTTCATTTCATTTCATGATTAAGGGTTGAACTAACGCCCTGAGTAACGGGGTGCATTTTCAGTTTAAGCTGTTTGTGAGAGAATGGTGGTAGTGTGTGAAGCTTATGTTGCCTGGAAAGTAAGTTAGTCAAGAGCAGTATTCTTCTTCACCTCTCGCGGTGCTGGGAATAATACAGGCCGAACAGCTTAAGCCGAAGTTATGCTAAAGTGATGGTAACCACACCGTTACTGTTTTATTCCTCCTATCACTCTGACGTATTTATTCAGTTTGACAGTCGCGTGTTGCCGCATATGAATTAAACAGAAGTAACAGTAGCAAGGAAAGCTAAATTAAAAGCAAACACGTGATGTCATTTTTATTCCTGCTGCCGTCAAAAGTGTTAACAGCAAAGAAATCAATATTAAGGGTGTGTATATGATGGCATCGTTATTCAAGCTATCCATCCAACTGGACTCTAAGTGGCTTAAAAAGTACATTTACATCTCTGGGCCGTGTTTGTTAACGTGCTTGGTATGCCTTTCCCAGATAATCCTCCCTGACTAATCACCACAATAGCTTATCTCCTGGGGTTCACACACTCACGCTCCCTCACACGATTTCTCACTCTCATCGGTTTGGCACTGGTTTACTCATATGCTAATTACTCCCTGTCCAATCCTGCTTTTTCTTACTGCTGTCTATGCTAACTTCAGGGTTCAGTGCCTTTGAAGAAGTACATAGACAGCTTACATCTAGACTAGACATTACATTAGATGAATAGAAAGCAAGCATTTAATGGAGACTAGTTTTGTGTATCTTTGTATCAAGAGAGCGGTGTACCCAGATAATTATCAAGCCTACCAGACCCATGCATTAGGCAATGATTATATACAGTGGTAGGAGAGAGCAGTGTGGGTCTGTGTGCCACTGGGTATACAGTTCTGTAGGCTGATTCAATAGAACTGGAAACAGTTCTATAGGTAGCGAGCGTCTTTGGAGTGACCACTATATGTGAATTGGTATGTAGGTGTCGGCTTTCAGTTTGTTCATTAGACTGCCATCTTTTCTTTGGGGATACAGGGTTCAGGGTACTTTGCGTGTCACAAAACTCCATTTCTGGGTCAGAGAACCAAAGATTAAACCTACGACAGACTTAAGGTTATTGACTCCATAGAAGCTGGCTCTGCTCGATGATGTATTTGTAATGGCGAAGTGCAGGTGGCCCTGCAGTGAGTCTGGACAAGAGTAAGAGTCCTTTCCACCTATGTCTGATGGAGAATTGTTAGATGAACTGTGGCTTTAAGGTATGTCACAATAATAATCAATCCTATTTAGTAGTGTCTTGTGGACACAGGTGAGCAGTGACTACGATAAGGAATTCAGATCTTGTCTAAATGTTCTGCTTGTGCTCCGTTTGCCTCCGAATGTAGTCCATCTTGACTCTGTACCCGAGGCGTCGTGCGTACTAGAGGACACTTTCAAATTTTAAATAATGGGATCCTATGGGGGAACAGACCAGGTGTGTTACCATGTGTCGCCAATATGACTGGACTCTCGTCGTCACTGCTGGGCTCATTGCTGCCTAAACTGTTCAATAGAGTTGCTGTCCTCAGAGGTCAGGTAGTTGAAACATGAGCTGATTTGGTCCCTTGTAGTGAACAACACATTTTCATAGACTTGGCCTGTTCGTAAACTAAGAGAAAGTAAGCAGGGATGATTATTAGAATCTGAGAAGTGGAAGGTCGTGGTTTGTCCTAGTTCTTCCTTGTAACTTAGCCTCGCGTAAATCCTGGGGAATGTCTGCTGGTGCCCGGGACGTTCTCTTAACCCGCCCCGTCCCGACGACGTATGGGTACGTCACCACGATTTGCATTTGCCAGTCCCGGCGACGTACCAGTACGTCGTGCAATTGCAAGGTCGCTAATTTGCACAATTTTCAATTTTCGCACGTGATTTTTCGTGTGTATACACGGGACACCTTCCTCTATTCCTGTACAAGATACCAAGCAGGGACAATGCCTTACACTGCATAACCTCCCCCCTCCCCCCCTCACGCCATTGTCTTGGCAAAGGACCTGTTACCAATGACCTGGTTAGTAAAGTTATTCAGGGCCAGAGTGATTCCCCAATCGATGACAATGTGGAGGACAATGTTTACATAGCATTAGAAGAAGAAACAGCCAGAAATAATGATCAGGTAGTGTGGCAAAAATAGGTCAGGTATGGTGATTAGTTAGTGAGTGAAACAATGCTTATAATGCCTTTATTACTCCTTGAAAACCAATATACTGTCATACTACATATACATTCGTACCAAGTAAATAAATAAATACCGTTTATGAGTGGATAAAATAGTTATCCTCCCATAGAACTCGTTTTCTTTGGTGCCAGCATGTTAGAAAACCCACTCAGGTAAGGAGGAACTCCTACCTGGATTGGGCACTTTAAACCTCAGGTGAGCGATTTCTCTATGAATTTTCGATGTTTCTCACCAAAAGCGAAGGTTTTAGCCAAAAAAAAAAATTCGAAAATACCTCGGGACTGGGGGATGTCAGAGGTGCGGAAAACCTCGGGACGTGACGGGTTAAAGTCACGAGTGCCACGCTTGTTCTGACTGTTGTGAGTCTGATCTCACTGTCATACATAATATCACCCTTTCAGAGTAATCGCATCCTCTCCTACTAATCTGCCACTCATACCCAGGATACTCTCACAGTAAAATCATTTGCATCCTACTCTCACTCTCATACTAATTATTAATGACTTATTTCTCATTTCCATGGTGATCTCACTCATAATAGTTTCACTTACAGATCTCATTCTCATGCTAATCTCACTCATTCTAACTCTAGTCTCATTCATACAAATACTCACGTTCATATTTCCAGACATTTTCCAAATCCTTCAGCCTTCTTACACCTACCCGTACACCTTCCAACGCATCTTCACACCATCCAGCTTACTAACATTCATTCTTACAAAACCGGAACATCAAAGATTACTCAGTGTTCATCCATGAACAGTTTTTCTCACATATTCCACCCCTCAGCCTCCCTACATCCTCTAACTCTCGTTTCCGCTATTTCCATACTCTTCCAAACAATCAGTCTCACTTTAAGCACCACTTCTTCCTCTCATACCTCCACACTTCCTCATTTTTCACCCTTCCAACACCCTATCACGCTTGTCCTACACTTCCTCACTCTCGTATTTCCTACGTTCTCCCAAAACATATGTCACTCTTAACATACCTTTTTCTCACTTCCTCACTCCTACATTTTCCACTATCCCAGTACATTTTCCCACACTTACCACACCTTTTTACCCTTACTGTTTGTCTCATTTCCCACACTTTCCCACTACCCTTTCCCACCTTCTCACTTCGTCTTTTTTTTTACCTCACTTGCCAACCTTGTTTCACTTTTTCACACTTAATCAGTCTCTTCCTCATTTTCTTACTTTTCCAACACTCCTGTCTCACATTTCTTCACGTGTTTCAAGCCTGCTAACACTTCCTCACGCCGGCCCACTCACACACTGACGCATCTTGCCACTCCTTCATCGTAAATCGCGTATGCAAATTAACCACATCCCCCCTCCCTGTCTCGCTTTAAAGGTCCCCACCAAATTGCGTCCTTTGGTTTCTCGCACGATTTTCTAAAATTTTTCTTTTCTTTAGCTATATTTTCGAGGACATGAATATTTACTGTACGTGTCCTATTTCATTGTGCATATTGTTTGGTAAGTATTTTTCTCTCTGACGTGGAAAGTATGTTTTCACCCCTGTTTATTTGTTTGCTTGTTAGTTTGTTTGTCTGATAGCAGGATTTCTCAAAAACTAAAAGAAAGCTTTGGACTTAATTTGGTGGGTAGATAGCTTATGTTTCAGGGAACAACCAGTTAACTTTTGGGACCGATCCGGATCGTATTACAGTCTGAATCCGGAGAACACTTTGCAAAACCCTAATCAATGATGAAAAAAACCTAACCCATTATGAAGAGTGATTTGGAAATTACGTTGCCCTTGTTGAAGAGATGCGCTTCACTGGGTACCCCTCTAGTTTTGTGCCTTTCTTCTCCTTTTTCCAGATCCTGCTTCACCCATCTTTTACTTGCGATGGTGATGATGATGATGATTTTTGTCGTATTTTCGTTGACTTTGGAAATTACTTGGAATATATTATTATTAATATTTTTTGGTTATTGCATATTATTCTCATTCTAATCTTACCTATTTTTTCTTCTCTTGTATCGTCCCATCATTTCATGTTCATTTAATCTTTTGTCCATATCAAAAATACACACACAACACTTTAGTCACTATCTTGCTCCAGTGTTGGTCTTTTTTCACCCATATTCTCTTCAATAGTTTCCTCGCAGTTTCCTCTGTCATTTCTCCTCCATCATCGTTCATCCTCTCATTCACCGTTCATTTCGACACACACATTCCCCTTTCATATACTCTTCTCACCTTCTCTACTATTATTCTTCCCCGTTCCATCCTCTGCCTATCATCCCCTCCTTGCACAACGCTTTGAACCCCATAACCTTTCACACTGGCTCACCTTTCACACGTTCAAACATCCTCTGCCACCTCACCACCTGTCACACCTTACACCTCATTTCCCCTCCCACACATCTATCATAACAACGGCACATTTCCTCTTACATACATATTTTAAACTTGTGATATTTTACTATACACCTGCCACACATTTCAGCTTATTTCCTTTCCCACACATAGGAATCCTCGATATTTGGTTATGCACTTATTACATCCAATATTTCACTTTGCCATATATACAGTTGTTTTATCTTCTCATTTCCATTAACAGATCTAACATGCAACACTGTCTCATTTCCTCTCACTCATTCATGAACCTGTGATATTTTGCTATGCATCTGTCACACGTTTAATCCCATTTCTTCTCTCAACCACTTATCAAAACAATGCCTCACTTCCTGTCATGTACCTTTTAAACTTAGACATTATGGTATACGTATGGTTTATCTAACACCCCATTTCCTGGTACACACACACACACACACACACACACACACGTTTCTGCACGCAGTTATTTGCTCTCCCACTTTCCCATACTTATTCAGGCATTTTTAGCTCAAACACACTCTTGCACGTCACTTGAAATTTTTATATATATACCACACGACTCTCTCTCTCTCTCTCTCTCTCTCTCTCTGCATGTGTGTGTGTGTGTGTGTGTGTGTGTGTGTGTGTGTGTGTGTGTGAAGTAATTAGGCCACAGAAATGCTCATATCCGTCTTCATTCTGACTTACACATTTTTTTTTTTTAGATATTATTTTTCCTCTTGTCAGTGTATCATTAATAAGTGATCTTGACTACACATTGATTAGCATTAGGAAATGGCCATCATATTTTGTTCCGTTGACTTTTTTTTTTTTCTCTAATGATACAGTACTCGAGTCGGTGTAAGCAACAGTTAAAATGTCCCAGGTGTTTCTCTGTTATGCAGAATGCTGCGTGAGTTTTAGATTAGTGTCCTGATGTTACTTGTTCTGGAGTAAGGTAGCCTAGTCTCAGGTCCTTATATTCTAAATGACTTAATATGAGAGTGGTTATTAGCATTTCCATAAACCTTATTTTATTTACTCCTGGCGCACAGTTTTCTTACACACATTAATCTTCAGTTATGTCATAACCCCTGTTTGTATAATACACATTTTCTCATCTTCGCAGTTTTTGCCTTCCTAAATTCTCCATCCTACTCAGCAAGCAAAATAAACTGTTTAATATTGTGTTGTACGTCTTGATTTGCTCGACTTGGATTCGAGGCCGGAGAGTAATTCTGAATTATTAGAATCTCCTCCTCCCTCCTCCTTCCTCTGCTCAGACTGTCGCTCTTTAAACTCGCAATCATTCCTAACAACAAGTGCATATATTCCCAGAGCTATCAAAGACTAGTTTCTTCTCATTTTCAATGTGCCAAGTCGGCCGCATATTAAGATTTTAACAACAACCGCGGCTATCCACATATTACCAGCACTTAAGGACAGTTTCATTGTCCTCCACAGTTACTTCCTTCATAAGCCCTCCAGCTTACTCGTGCACATAACTGAATCAGGTATTTTGCTCAAAAAGAAAAAATAATAATTATAGGGGAGTTACGATTATGGCAAGAGATTAGAGCGCAGACGGTGAAACAGAAGATAGTATTATTGGACAGTGGTATGGTGTATGCTTAATCGATTTTTACTGATAGGCGTTGGCTTGTGAGAGTTCCACCCTACACATACAGCAGCAGTCAGTGTGGCTCGAACCCACTTTAGAGCGTTATGCCCAAGCGTGAGGCCTGTGCCCAACCAAAGGAGCCTCTTAACTAAACCACTCACCAGTCCTCCCAAACACCCCATCAGCGCCCACTCAGGACCTGAGTGCTAGTTCATCCGTCTGTTACAGCGACCATTTTTGTTCTTGATGGCATAGGAAACTTCGTAGCTCCTCTTCCTTTGCCATTTATTTTGAATACTGCACTTATTTATAATCTTGCATGTTATTTATGCACTGTTCTCTGCCACAAGGAAAGTATGTTTAATAATGCTTTAGTTTGCCACAACGGATAAATATACGAGAATTATAAGTGTACAGTGCAGAGTATATAAATGAGGAAAATTGTTACAAAAACTCCAAAGTCGTGGATAATATGGCCTTCAACGCCACGATATTTATCCACTCCAGAACCTGTCCCAGTTTACATTTACTACTTGGCATTTTCGAGGTAGTCATCACACTCTCTTCTCATTCACTGTAACCCTTGTTTTCCCTCCTTATTTAACCCCTTCAGCTCGAATATTTAATTTGTATCTTGTTCTTACTCCTTTATTGAGCAAATGGCAGACTTTTCGAACTAATGGCTATACATTGTTTTCATTAACCCCTGCTCAGCTTGGAGACTCTTCCTGCACTAAATAGAATCGTCTAAAAGCAGAAAAATGAAAAAAAAAATACAGTACGCCATAAACCCTTTAATATGACGACGTATTTTATATTCATACCGTCTATTTAATATAGCCTTTTGGAAACTTGTAACAGGAATGAACCAGACGTCATGGTCTTAGGTATTAAATAACCCGTTCAAGCACAGGACATGATTATCTTCTCGCTACAAGACTATCTATCTATCTATATACCTAGGCTGCTTCCCCCAAGGAAAGGGAGGTAGCCGAGACAGGACGACTCACTCTCCACTTACTCATCCATTCAAACACATTCATTCGCATCTTAGCCCCAAAGGGGAGAACGGACAGATCCTCACCGCACCACACCGCACTTGGGTCAACTGCGCAATGCAATCAGTGACATCCGCAGCAGGGCCCGACAGCAGAGCTGGTTTACCCCTGCCACATCATAACAGACCCATCCCCTTACCCGCACCTGACCTGACTAGCTGATCAGACCAAATGCGGGAGAATATCCCCTCAGGGCTGCGTCATCACTTATTCATTCACAATTTCTCTCCATTTATTTCTGTCACGCACAGCCACTCTTCCTTGCTCAACAGACATCCCTCTCGCATCCAGCGCTCTCTTCACACTGTCCATCCATCCTATTCGTGGTCTTCCTCTCAGCCTTACACCTCTCACATCAGATCTAGTTATCTTTTTCACCAATCGCTCATTATCCATTCTCTCCATATGCCCAAACCATTGCAACACCCTCTGCTCAACTCTACCAGCCATCTCCCGAACAACTCCAGTTCTCCTTCGCACTTCATCATTTCGCACTTGATCCATACGCGTCACTCCACACATACTCCTCAGACATCTCATCTCCATTACATTCAAACTTTTCCTCTCTGCTACACCCATATTCCATGTTTCAGCCCCATATAATGCAGTCGGTACCACAACACCCTCATACAGCCTTCTCTTTACATCCATTCTAAGCGAACGACATTTAAACACTTTTTTCATTCCTCCCAGCACCTTTCCTACTTCATTTATTCTAAACTTCACTTCTGCATCTATTCTTCCATCCACAGCAACATGTGACCCTAGATATTTAAAACAATCTACCTCCTCAAGCAACTCACCATTCAAAACTATATTCATCCCCCTACCATCTATCAACCTCGTACACTTCATCACTTTACTCTTATTCTCATTTACTTTCAATTTCCTCCTTTCACACACCCTTCCAAACTCCTCTACCAACTGTCTCAATCTCTCCTCTGAATCAGTCACCAGTGCAGTACCATCTGCAAACAGCAGCTGCTTCAGATTCCACTCTCCTCCATCAACATTTACCAGACTCAGACCAACTAAAACTCTTGCATTCACTTCCCTTACAACACCATCCATGTAAATATTAAACAACCAAGGCGACATCACACATCCCTGTCGCAGCCCCACTCTCACGGGAAACCAATCACTCACAGCATTTCCCACTCTTACACACGCTCTACTATTTACATAAAAACTTTTCACCCCTTTTAGTAACCTACCATCAAGTCCATACAATCTTAAAACAGTCCACAAAGCCTCCCTATCAATTCTATCATACGCTTTCTCTAAATCCATAAATGCCCAAAAACATCCTTGCCTTTCGCTAAATGCTTTTCAAACACTTGTCTCACAGCAAACACCTAATCAACGCATCCCCTCCCTCTCCTAAAGCCACACTGCTCATCACTAATCACTCCCTCTGTACCCTCTCTCTCATAATTAACACTCTACCATACACCTTACCTACAACACTCAACAGACTTATACCCCTAAAGCTAGTACATTCATACTTATCACCCTTGCCTTTATACAACGGAACCACACAAGCACTTGCCCAGTCAATTGGCACCATACCTTTCTCAAAGCACACATTCAACAATCTTACTAACCAGTCAACAATAGTCACTCCACCACCCTTCAGGCATTCCACAGCACACCCATCCATACCTGCAGCTTTCCCTGTTTTCATCTCCTTTACTGCTACAAGACGATTACTTTTATCTCTGGGGAAATCTCCTGCAGTGAAGAGGTTAGACGCGATCTCCATTAAACTCCTCCCCTGTACAGTCTCCCCCAGAGGTAAATAAAACTGCCAGGTATTAGCAAAATTAGACAATAAAAGACGGGACTAAAGGGTTACGAATACTTCCCCAATCTTCATCCAGGCTCGCTATGAAACTCCTGCCAGCTCCTTTATTGTTTCAATGTTTACATGTAAAACTATTTCATTATACAAAGATTTTAACCATAATGTGTACTTAACTCCTTCAACCTGAAGACTTATTTTTACTGTAATGTAATATTGCCTCTAAAGGATTTTATTCACCCATGGAAAGGATCTTTTGATGAAGAGATTAATGGACTCCAATGTATATGTAACACCACCTCCTTGAAAAGTCTAATCTTATCTAAATAAAATTGTACTGTATGTTCCCTTAAGTACCAATGCATATTTGTAGTTAAGAGATTAACTTCTTCAGCACGTGACGCGTCTTATATTTCATTTTTCCTAACTCCAAACGATATTCAATCAAGGTAGAAACTCTTATGAAAGGGTTAATGATCACTGTGTTTGTCTCCTCCTGTCCGAAAAATCTGACCAGAGTGCAGGCATAAATCGTCTGAAGAAACCAACAGTAAAGGTAAACAGATAAAAAATAAGTATATATATTTCCACCACGGGTCTACTAAGCGTTCCTTCTGTAAAAATATTTCAGCGAATAAAGAATGGTAAATTGTTGGCCACTTAAACCCCAACGTATACTTAAGATTCCAAGGCAGCGTTCTTACACGTAATTTTTGCAGTGCCACATGCAAATCCTTTACTTTCTACACTTTAAAAAATATACAGGATTTTTTTTTCTTTATTTTTAAGAGACCTAACAAAGTTGCTCCTCCCTCACAACTGAGTAATACAAAAGAAATACTGACACATTTTCTTTATTAACCAGCATCGTTCTTTTACCTGCAGACTCATTAACACCTTCACTGTGAGAACGTCTTTTGTTTTGTCCTTGCTAAATTCAGTTTTATATATTTAGTTTTGGAAAACCTCTTACACTAAAGGGTCTGAAGGTTTCTTTTTAACCCGTCTAGTTTGAAAACTCTCTCCTAAGCTGAATAAACTTAAAAAACTGCCAGAGAATTCAAAAAGTTGTGTCACAGTTGTGGTCACTTTTGCTGGTGTCTGAGGATGCCTGCATCTGGCTCAGCAGGCGTTCTGTGCCAAGTGATGTAAGTGACAGTAAGAACTAATTCTGAGATACCTGTAGAATATGAGATATGTTTTCATCATCATCATCATCATCCGGACCTTCTTTCCCACCCTAGGGCAGGATGAAGAGTAGCAATGTCCAGACAGCCCAAATCTGCCCAGTCCAATGGGCCCCGCTTCCATTCACTCATCATTCAAGCCCCCGGAATCCTGGCTCTATCGGATAGGCCAAAAACATTCACCACGTTCTGTAGCTTTACCTTTGTATATCGATAGACAGACAGGTAGCTATACTGTACTGTACAAACAAACGGACAAGTATAAAACGATATTGGAATTTGTTGCTTTCTTTGATCATGCATTTTGTCTTAAATTAATATTTTTTATGCAATGAAGAAGAAACCAAAGGCCGGGAGCCCGCAAATTGTTCACTCAATGAAAAACAAAACAAGACAACAGAGAGCCAAATTCAAGACCAATTCATTTCGAGATGCCTGGACACGCTGTGTTTGAAAGACTTGAGATCACAGGCAGTAGGAAATACAAAAAGAGACAGTTCCAGTTGCATACATGAAAGACTGGGAGCAACGGCTAACTCTTGCATTACAGAGTTGGATTGAAAAGGGACGAGTTTGTTGCCAGGCGGGTGTTACACACCAGCCGTAGTGGTGGAGGAATGCAAGCAGACAGTTCAGAGGAGCAGAGACCATTGAAATAGCAATAGAAAAAAGATAAAGATTCAACAGTGCGACCAAGAGACAGGTTGAAGGGAGCCAGTAGGAGGAGAGTTAATGAGACGAAAAGCCTTTGACTCCAACTTTTTGAGAAGAGCTATATGTGGGAAGCCTCCCCACAGGAGTGAGAGTTGTACTCTACACAGGGGAGAATAAAACCCGTGTATAAAGTCAATAACTGGCAGGATTAAGGAAGTCATGGAGTCGGCTTATTCACCACTTGATGTTTTACTGTTCTTTCAGGTGTCGTCAGCTGAAGTGGGGCATTTATTCCAGTCATCTCATTACTCTTCAGAAGCGAATACAAACAGTGACAGAGTAAAACTCTCTAGTGTTCATATGTCAGATCACTATGGAAAGTGAGAAGAGGAGCTGTAACATTTCTTACATTAAGTATTACTGTAATCAAGATAACCCAGCGTGGGTAGCTTCAGTAAAGCAACCCAACACCCAACTGTCCTAATATCTTGAGTGATATACCAGTGATCAGCGTTTTTGCTTGTAAGATCAGCCAGTACGCTGATGACTCTCGATTATGACAGTCACGGCTTCAGGCACTTAAAATGTGTTTTGTCTTACAATATCAGTTTATTGGAAAGTCATTGGTAACATTAACCCCATGCATCTGGTGATGTACAGTATTGTTAACATGATTTTGATACGTCCAATTGATTTTATTCAAATTGGGAAAGGTCTAGTACTGAAGGGGTCAGTGAAGGATGTATTAAATACCTATAGTTCTAGAAGTAACCTTTCTTGTAAGCTGAGAAAAAAAATTGACATTAGCGAGGATAGAACGAAATAACATGCTTGGGCTGAAGGACTTAACTAAGCTTTATTTGTAAAGGCAGGAGTTTATTAGATTTTATGCCCCGATATATAACCTATAATCTAACAGATAAGTGCTTAAACATCACTACGTCGTTCAGCAATAAACTTTTCAGATCTGACTGATGGTAACCAGTAACGTGGGCTTTGTCAGTGCGTGAAGAGCGAGCGAGCACCATATTATCACAGTTTCCCTGTGATATAAAATTATGGGCGAAATCTCCGATATTTAAGTGAGTTGATGCCAAAAAACACAGTGTTAAGACGGAAAACCTTTTTTACCTTGATTTCGTAGTTGAGACATTCACCGATTAGAGCTGAACATTCCCTTGGAAAACTCTAGATTCCAAGTAGGTTTGTGTCTTTATGGGTGAATTTTTAGTAGATAACAGAATTTAATTAATTTATTTATTACATGCAGAAAGAGTTTCAACTCTACTTCGCATAGGAGTAAAGTTATTAGCCTCTGCCTAGGGTGACGGTTGGGTCGGGCAGGGCCGCGTCGGGCCGGGCCGCTCATTTCCTGAGAGTAAGCATCGCTCGCTAGCTCGTAATAACAAAGCCAGAATTATCCTGATTTAACAGTGAAAGCAGCTGCATAATGCATTGTAATTTAATAAGTCGAGAGTAAGAGAGAATGAGCCTGCATTTCCCTTACCCAGTTAACAAAGAAAAAGAAAAAAAGTTTTTCCTTTTTTTTTTTTTTAATAATAATGAAAATGTCACACAATGGTGTGTAAAGTCACAGGAAAGCTGCTGACAGCACTGCCATTCCAGGAGCGAAATATGACGCAACCGCTTGACGATAAAATGCCTCAGGTATATTGTGTTAGCCTTTCACTCGGTAATAAAAATATAATGTCTATTTACACAACTAATATGGCCAGACAAAGTGTCAGAAATGTGGAAATATCATATTGTCAGTTTTTACCGCAGGACAGGGTGAGGCGGCCACACTGCCTGGGTTGTGTACCAACCACATGTATTATACAATGTTGAGAGTTTGGGTCGAATAATGATTATGATGAGGGATGGGTTTTAGATGCAGATCATCTGTAGGTGCAGCCCTGTTCGTATGTCACTCATTAACGTTTTCGGATACAAGGTGCTTCACTCCCGTAGATTTTGACTTAGGCGAAGCCCTATATTAGGGCTTCAAGCCCCCGCTTCATGCCCGTAGAATTTAGTAACGAAACCTGATATTAGGGCCCTGAAGCTGCCACATCAATCGAGTATCCTACTTCTGTATACTGGTTCTGCCAAGCCATCACAAAAGCTGCCATATCTCTTCGTTCTGTAAATTATCAAAATATAACTGTCTGGAGAAGAACTGTTTAGCCGTAAGCACTTGTAAGGAATAATTTATTTGGATGAATTAATCCATTTTGGGGATTAGATAGGCTGCGGTATTATGAGATTGTCAACATATGTCTAATGCTCACTAGTATGTGATATTCCCGTAAGCTACTAAATTTACTCTTTGGCTATGTGTAATTGGAAATCAAGATATATAATAAGATGTATGCTAATCAATTGTGCCTTTATTTATGTATAATTATTGCATTCATTTCACAATCATGCTTTACTAAAATGATGCAGTCGTGTAATTTGGCTTTCATTATTTCAGGTAAGGTGTGCAGCACCTGGTCAACGATTGAAAGTACAAATTTTATTAATTCCCTATTTTGTTGTCTTATTCAAAGGTTGGTTGATTATTCTACTTAACTGTGCATCACATTCCTTTTGATATTTAGAAAATTAGTCTGTTTATGTTTGTAATACAGCATCATTTTCTCATAAGGGAGGCCCTTCGATTAATTATCTTATTGGAGCAATTATTACTTTCGCATCTCTCGTTCATTACGCATGTCGAAGGATACATAGAATTTTATCCCTCACTCCGACACTTTAATTCAGCCATTCCCTCGGACATCAGTCTACTGATGCTCATACTTCGTCACAATCAACAGGTCTTTACACCATGCAGCACTGTTCCACTCACATCATACGTACTTATTGTCTTTAGTAATTATTCTCAGGTCATCTTGCTGTGAACCTCTTCTAGCTCCATGAAAGTTAGATATATCCTGCAGTCTTTTGTAGATTGTTTTGTACAATATCAGCCGTACTGCATATTTTATCAACACAACTCTTGCCACTACGGAAAATACCCGATTTATTACTCACCAGATTTTTTTCTTTATTATGTCCAATACGTTCTTTGTGAGCATTCGTTAATATTGCGTACAACTCTCGGCAAGCTTCTTCCATGATAGTCTATGCAGTTACTTCGATCACAAAATTCAGGGGTACAGACAAACAGCTTTTCGTTTCCACTGTTACCTTTGCAGCCCATCCAGTCTTCTGGCATATTTCCCACCAATGCCTTATTCACCCTGTCCTATCATGTCTACATACTGCATTCTTCACCTATACATGGGTCTCCCCCATTCTTCTTCATTATTCCTGAGGTGTGACTTCGTCGCCCGTTATGTCTTACGTAATAGCAAATATACATCCTATTTAAGTACTCTGCGTTTCCGTGTTATGCATGCATGTGTTGTGATAAATAACTATAACTGGAAGTATTAGTGCTCGATGATTGCCCTTAGTAACAACACACGCAGTAGTCCATTCACCCTCACCCCACCCACACCTCACTCCACCCACACTCATCCCTATCCTCGGCCCTCCCATTCCACACTCACTTCTTCCCCTTCGCGCTCACTCCACCTCCTACACCCTCAGTCCACCTCCTCATGGTAGAGTTAATGATTCTGTTGACAATGATGGTGGTCATAGAGGTTTGACAGTGTTTCCAAGAGTTTCACTAAATTTACCTAGCAAAGGCTGTGTGTGTGTGTGGGGGGGGGGCATTGCCAAACTAGCTAGAAAACACAAATCACCTACAAAACATGTAGCTTATGTCCCTCCACCAAGTGTGTGGTTGCTTCAGAGGCACCAAGTGTGGCAGTGACCTTCGTAGTGTTCGCCGGCTTATCCTTTACCTTTTGACCCCATTCAAATACAGTCGGAGACATAAGTTCGTTTACTATTACATTAAAAAAGATGTAGCGGACAATCAGTACGAAAATCCTAATACTGCTATTCTTCCCAGATGCCACGCCTGAGCAGTATTACCAGTTCGTGCCAACAGCTCGTTATTCATCCCAAGTAATTTCGTGTCCATAACCTTTAGAAGGCTTATCCGTCAGTGCTGCTTGAACGATTCCGGAGAAGACCAAGGCAGACGAGACGTCGTATTTGTGGGTGATTTTGGTCCTTACTGATAAGTTTTAATGAGCGTTCGTGACCCGGTGCAAGCATGATGGGTCAAGAAGGGTCATGGGTCGAGTCTTGGGTTGTGGCGTCATAATGGTCAAGGCGTCACTATTGTGTTGGTTGGCTTTAAAGACTTACGGTTTGTGTGTATGATGGTTCGTGGTGGTTGGTGGCTGCCCCCGACGCCGCAGCCGCCACCGCTACCGTCCCGTCTTGAAAGGTAAGAGTGAGACTTCGTTAGCATGGGTGAGTGTTTGTGAATGCATGTAGGGGGGGAGGATGGAGTGTTGTGATGGGTTCATTCAAGAGTGTTGATTCGTGTATCTGTATCTATGTCAGACCATATAACGTCCACAGCCAAGGCTGACCTCCCCTGCCCCCTTCCATATGCTATGCAGATATGAATCAGTATGGTATGTTAGTAGCTAGAGCAATGCAAGTAAAAAATAAAGTTTTGCATTGGTTGTCTGTGTGTGTTAGTGGCTGTACATGTCATTGTTCTGAAGTGACACTTTCCAGCCATCTGCTACCAGTCAATAATGTTTATACGAATGCAATTAAAGCTCGCTAAGGATTGATTCGAAACCAGACTCAGAGCATTGCAGAACAGGAAAATGATGCAATAGAAGCTGAGGTACCGTGGCTCCTTGGTTCGTGTTTATATGGCTATAACTGCACAAGGATGGTCCGTTTGTTTTTTAGGTATGCACGAAGTGAGAGTGGTGATGAGCAATGTAAATGTGTGTGTGTGTGTGTGTGTGTGTGTGTGTGTGTGTGTGTGTGTGTGTGTGTGTGTGTGTGTGTGTGTGTGTGTGTGTGTGTGTGTGTGTGTGTGTGTGTGTGTGTGTGTGTGTGTGCGCGGGCGCGCGTCTGGGTGCCTGTGTATGTTGATGGGAAAGCTTATAATTCCACTATGGAAGTCACACCACAATCACCTATACATGTAGCGTTGTGGATACGTAACACATCTGCAAATGACAAAAGCCACTTGGGTCTGTGTAGGTTATCTACGTCTTTATTATCATAATTATCAAATGACATTGTTTAGGTTATGCCCTAAGGTTCTAAGCACATGCTTACAACATCGGTAATCGGCCATGATACTAAATGTCCCATATGTTTAAGATAGATAGGCAGATATAATTGAGCATCATAGCCAGGTTCAGTTTCCTTTTACAATACGTGCGTGTTACTTTTTGGAAAAGTAATATTTGTATTTCTTTTTCATCTCCACTGCAAAAATTTACGGCATTTCTTTATAATCGCTTAGAGGCCGTCGAAGGCGGAGTTTCTGCTCGATGTCAAAAGGCCAAGAATGAGTCATAACTCGGGAACCAGAAGCCCGATTGGACTGGAAATTGTTTTATTCGTCGACTATGATTATTTTAACGGTGCCTTCCTTTATAAAAAATTGCACTACATTCTGTAGTTTTCGGTGTGTTTCGGTAACTTCAATGTCCACGAAAAAAGTGATCCGCCTAAAGGCCGCAGAGTATAATGCCAGAAATGAGTCATAACTCGGGAACGGTGGCCCGATTGGACTGGACTTTTTTTTTTTTCTCCAAGTTAGTGCATTGTAGTGGTACTTTGCTCTAACAAAAATTGCACTACAATGCGCAGTTTTTGCTGTGTTACGGTCACAAGTGAACAGAAAAACCAACAAACATACAGAAACTGAATCTTTACAATATAGATACTGTATACATTCTTTTTGGAAAACGCAAACACCAGCTTTAATATCCGTCTTTCACATCACATCCATGTAAATATCCATCATTGTTCATAGTAAGAACAACAAAACAAGTAACTTTGTTTTGCAGCCACTTAGAATAAAATTTGCATCTATAATTGCTTGTGTCTTCATGCCTGTTATCTTTTCTTGTCACTGCCAGTCTACGAGCTCTTTTAAAAATTCCTGTGTTGATAAATGTGTGGGTTTGGCCAGAAAGTCGTCACCCGTGTCTTGTAAACATCCCCAGTGGTGACCCCGGGTGACCTGCCTCACCACTTCCCAGGTCATGTGTGTTGCTGCCGTTTCTGGCGGAGGGAATCAGCGACACTACAGTTCCTACAGTACACCTTAACTTGCCACAAATGGTCGTCTTATAAGTGTTTATTTCCCGTTGTTGTTGATCAGGGTAATAATATTACTGCTTTACATCCGTGCCCTGGCATTTTTCCTTTTTATGTGTCGGCTCTTGGCATAGACTTCACAGCCTGCTCCCAAGGCCCAGTAGTCCTCCTACATACCATATACTGTACCTTTACATGTCACCATTTCGGCGCTAACACCCACCATCCATACCGAGTACATGCTAAGGCTGTCTCATACAGGACTGGTGTATTGGTATTAGCGGGGGTATTTTACAATATGTCGGCTGGTCTTTTGGTAGATCAGTAAAGCCTGCTTTTATGAAATTCAAGTCTATAAACTCTTCCCTCCCCCAGCGGAGATTTGAACCTGGGTCGGAAAATACTGCAGTCCACCTTTCTACCGACTGAGCCACAGCCTTCCCCCTTCTAGTGCCGGCATTATGTTCTAGCGTAAATTTATGGATACAGCTGAGCATTCACTATAGAGATAAGTCAGTTTTGGCTAAGTTAAATTGGAAAAAATAACAAGCACACTGAGTTATTACTCTCGTCGACTTAGATGGCGTTTATACATTAATTTAGGCGACATTGTGCACAATGCACTTTCACTGTTATCGCGCATTGAATGTTTTATGTTAGGTGTGCAGAGAAGAGAGATTTGTAAATTTGAAAAATTGAGCATTGCCTATAACTTCGATTTTTTTTTTTTTTTTTTAGTTACGATACATGGTTATTACTATTAAAAATGTATCGTGGGGGATGAGTTGGAGGTGGGAGGGATGGAGGGGTCTGGAATTCTGAATCTGTATAGTCTTTTTCTTTAACGAAGGCTTAATGTGTGTTAAAATGTAAAGCTGGCTGCCAAATGGGACAAGGGGGAGTGAGTAATGCCTTGAAAAAAATAGGCTTCGTCTTTTCCTTAAGACTATTGAACATGAGAGCTTGAACGACCAAAGATGGTCTAATAAACTGAGGTATCATATTCACACATTCTTATGTGCAAGGAAAGAGCTGGCAAGGCGACCAATACAGTTGTCGTGGTACCCCCGTCATCGTCGTCAGCAACCCCAGCAGCACCAGCTAACACACACACACATCCTCAAACCTGCCGCTGACAATCGCCACTCGGCTTACTACAGCAGACACATCCGAGCCTGACTGACCCAACATAACACGTCCTTGAGGGCCTTTTTAATGGACGGTGAGAGGTGGCCTGTCTGCGGCATGAACACGACAAGGCAGACTAGTTTACATTTAAATATAGGAGGGTGGAAGGATTTAGACTGATTCACTATCTCATAAATGTCATATATTTTCCACTGGCTGCCATTTTCCCTGTTGAACTGTTCTCTCAGTTAGGTGTGATAACGTGGGAGAAATTAAAATGCTGAACTAATCTTCATAACGCTGCTGCTGATTCCTCTCTCTCTCTCTCTCTCTCTCTCTCTCTCTCTCTCTCTCTCTCTCATTTGTTAACACATATCACAAAATGCTAACAGTACTTATTTACTTGTCATTCAAACTATATGATCTTCATTGTTAATTAGGAGACACCTTATTTCTATCTTTAACTATAACAAATCAGTCTTGTTTAATCAATGTCTTGTAAAGATTATCTCTTAACTTAGCGCTGATTTATTACCGCATTATCTAATATCAAAAGGAATAATCAGTAACTTTGGATATATCACATTCGTTGCTTCTCTGATATTTACATTCTCTCTCTCCCCCTTTATCATCTCTTCCTCCCCCTTCATCATCCCCTCCCCCTTCATCACCCCCTCCTTCATATTCACTCCCTTCCCTCCATCACCCTCTCCCCTTCATCACCCCCTCCCCTTTCATCACCCTCTCCCCTTCATCACCCCCTCCCCTTTCATCACCCTCTCCTTCATCACATCTCCCTCCCCTTCATCACCCCCTCTCCTTTCATCACCCTCTCCCCTTCATCATCACCATGCCACTTTCATCATCAACATGCCACCCATCGTCACCACTCCCTTCCACCTTCATCATCCCTTCCTTTCCTCCACTCCCTCTTTTCTCATGCACCAACCGTCTACCCTTTCCTCCACTTCCTTCTTCCCCTCACCACTTGTGTCCGCTCCACTCGGTCTACTCGCCTCTCCCCTTCCCCCATTAACTTCCCTCTCATCTGTCCCCCGCTTCACATGCACGCCACCTCTTTTTCCTTCCCTTTTCGCTTCTCCAATTAATATGGCCCCACATTTCCTTATCGCTTGCATGGGGAGAGTTAGTGTATATATCTGTCTCTGAAAAGAAAGAAAGAAAAGAGTTCGACCCTAGTATAGATCAGCGTGGAGTAGTGTTTCTTTCTCCCTAAGTCTTGTTAACCCAGCAGTACAACTGGGGACGTGGACGTAAAGCGTGTACCGCCAGCAGTTTTCAAGAGGATGATTGTGACAAAATATTCCTTTGTCTGTCTGAATGTGCAATCGATAGGCATAAATTTGAGGATTCTCCCAGTTCTTTCCCGTTTATGCCCTTCTCACAACCTTTTACTCCATCTTCTTCCTTTTCCCTCATCCTTCCAACACAACCCACTTAAGTGAGTTCCTGCAGCCTGATTCTTCCACCCGTGTCCTCCCCTTCACTGTTGTCTCTGTGAGCTCTTAACTGTGAGGGCACTTTCTGACTTGTCTCCACTCCACCATCACCATCACCGACTTTTTCTGATCTACCACCAAATTGATGATAATGGGCCGACGGTGTTCCGAGGCCTGTCTCTTGGCTTTATGATCATTCACGATTTTTAACTTGCTGAGTCTTATTTTGTCATTCTCAGATGTAAGATAATAAAATATCAGCTTTTTTTATTTTCTTTTACCAAATAATACAGTAGTCATCGAATCCATATCCTTTATATTATCTAAATTTAAATAACTAATGCAGAGTTGGTATAAAGGGACCTGGTACTGAGCTGATATAAAGAGCTGGTATTATTGTGATGTACAGAGACTGGTATAGGGCTGATGGATAGGAACAGATGGTATAGTACTGGTATAGATGATGGTGCATTGTGATGTATGTGGTGATAGAAGCCATGTGCCCCGTGATGCAGCAACCAAGGAGCAGGGGAACGCTTTTTTTTTTTTTCGAGGAAGAAGGAACCAAAGGCCATGAGCCCGTAATAACAGTTCCCTCCAAGAGAAAAACAAAATACAATAGAGAGCCAAATTCAAGATCCGATCATTTCGAGATGCCTGGACACACTGCGTTTGAAAGACTGGAGATCATGGGCAGCAGGAAATACAGACAGAGGGAGACAGTTCCAAAGTTGACCTTTTACATAAATGAAGGACTGGGAGTAACGGTTAACTCTTGCATTAGAGAGTTGGACAGAAAAGGGATGAGAGTTTGCTGCTAGCCGGGTGCCACGCGCCCGTCATAGAGGTGGAGGAATGCATGCAGACAGTTCAGAGGAGCAGTGACCATTAAAGTAGCGATAGAAAAGAGATAAAGATGCAACAGTGCGGCGAAGAGACAGAGGTTGAAGGGAGACAGTAAGAGGAGAGTTAATGAGACGAAAAGCCTTTGACTCCACCCTACTGAGGAGAGCTGTATGTGGGGAGCCTCCCCACACATGAGAGTTGTACTCCACACAGGGGTGGTGATGTGAGGGAGAAAACACACACACACACACACACACACAACGAGAAACAAATCGCGAAGACTGACCACCATAATAAGGTAGGTATTGCAGACAAAACAAACTGCTTCAGGAATGACATATTACCAAGGCTGCACAAATATAGTGAAACACAAAATTGGTGCCCTCACTCTAAATCAGTTCCTTCATTCCAGTGACGATTTTTTCATTAATTCATGCTGTCTCCTGACATTTATATTCAGGTTACGGTAGATCACTCATGATGGTGATCGATAAAGGATATACAAATCCTCATCACTGCAAAAACCTCTCCTTAAGTGAATACAATCGTCTAGAAATTGTAAGAATACAACAAGGAGGTTGTCCTGACTATAAAAATCAACCCCTTAACACCGATGACGTGTCATCTTTATTTGCGCCATCCCCGGATTTAATCTGGAATAGAATCCTTGTGATGAAAATGTCAGTAAAATCTGTATCTAGTCCCTCCATTTGGAATACTCTCTAAGCCATATAGTCATCTGCAGC
Organism: Coenobita brevimanus; assembly: GCF_032717465.1. Taxonomy (NCBI): domain Eukaryota; kingdom Metazoa; phylum Arthropoda; class Malacostraca; order Decapoda; family Coenobitidae; genus Coenobita; species Coenobita brevimanus. Next base: position 15,585,140 of record NC_137067.1, on the reverse strand, counting down.
CTGGCAGTGCGGTTAGCTGCCCTTAATATCTCCCTAGCCATATCTCATTAGTGGTCGGCCCAGCTTACTGTTACTGCATCAAACAGTTCAGTGTGGTGTGTAGAGAGTGGCAGGGCCAACCTCATGAATTTATTGAGCCACTTTAATTTTCCCTAAAATTACTATCTCCTTAAACCTTGAGCTCCAACAAGAAATTAACAGTGGAAAATGGTGTCAGCCACGATAAAATGTTACGCAAAGTATATAGGGCTATAATACTGTCTTTTTCCGCCAGTGAGCTGCGGGAAATACTCGTCAGCTGCAAGTTGATGAAAATGTGTAGGTTATGACGGACGATCTATAAACGGAAAACAGGCCAGTGAGAAGAGAAGGGGAGATTAAGCGCGGTAATGCGAGTCTCAGCACAGAAAAAAGGGGAGGGAAGGTTGGGTAGTGGGGTGAAATGCATGTATTAGGTGTGCAGGAGAGCGTGACACCTACCTATACAAAGAGAGAGAGAAAGGGAGATGTGAAGTTTGAGGAAGGTAACAACTTATCTAGACGGCTAGCAAGAGAAAGTGAGGACGTGACTAAGGTAGCCACTTACAATACAGACCATATAGAGTGCTCCATCACCCTCTGAGGTTATCCTTTCTCTAGCAGTGAAGGGTGTTCGCCTCCTCAAGGGTGACACCTGATGAGAGGTTTTCCCTTGGCGATTACCCTTAAATAGGCACTGTGTCGAGCCTAATGTGGTTTGGTCTGCTGCAGCTCCGGAAGGTAACAGGTCAGGAACTCAAAGCTAGTTAAGGTCACGGTAACAACATATATGTAGTTTATAAGCCCATATTATCCTATTCATCCCGTGAAGACCAAGGTTAGGTTACAGGAATTTTGAACGTTTATTAAGAGTACCTGAATTTGACCATCCTACTTCCACAAATGACATTACATGATCGTTAATTCACAAGACATCTCTTTGGGATCTAACCACTCAACCACTGGGCTCCATTTAATAGAATGACGACTACCGAGGGTCCATAGAGTGATGTGGTGGAACTGGGAGCAACGTTTGATTTTATGGAAAGGTTGGGACAGAGTGATGGAAGAAGTGAAAGGAGTTAGTCCATGAGTAGAGCTTAATGCCGCATTAGAGTGGCTTATATGTCTGTCAGCAATGTTAATCCCATTTTTTACCTATAATTTCCTTCACATTAAGATGAATGGAGACGGCGGCGGGACTCAGCCTCCAGATAACACCATTGTAACAGGATTTGTCTCACAACTGATGCACTTTTTACATCCTGCAAGTTGTCATTACCAGCGTCACAAAGACCCTTGTCATCAGCACTGACTAAACACTGCTCTCTCTCTCTCTCTCTCTCTCTCTCTCTCTCTCTCTCTCTCTCTCTCTCAGCTGTTCACCCTTCCTTTCCACCACACTACCTTTCTCACAGGGAGATTGGTGAGTCGGAAAGTCTTCTTGTTTTGCTGTCCTTACCAATAAAATCATAGATCAGTTATCGTAGTCCAAGCCTACACTAAAGCAAAGAACCTCGATAGGAATAATAGCTCTGTTGCCGTTTGCTTTCCTTTGTACTTCTTTAAACTCTGCAGTCATCTTACGCCGTAGTAGTACTCTACCTCCATTATATTATCTTCGATATCATCATCCTCGTCCTCGTCCTCGTCCTCCTCCTCCTCCTCATCATCATCATCATCATCATCATCATCATCATCATTGCGGGACTAAGATCTCCACCCTAATCTATTGGTTGTCAGCATTTTCCGTCCATGCTCATCATGTTCTCCAGTTTATCTCTCCTTTTTTTTTTTTTCCGTTTCTGCCTCTTCCTCTCACTCCATCTTTGGCCTGACACATTGTTACCCTGATTGCACATCTTTTATCTGCTCCATAAAAAGCGTGACCTTTCAATACTTACTTCAGCCCTTTAATTGTGATCGTTATTTTTGCTCACATTATGAGTGAAGGGAGATGGATATGAGAAAAAGGAGCAAGGAGGTAGAGAGAGACAGAGAAGCAGAGTAGTGCCGTAGGTAGTTCTCTGACTCCTAATTTAACGGGATTTTGGGAGTCGTTGACCCAGTCCCACTCCAGGTGGCCAAGAAAGTATTAATACTAATTGGCAACCATCCTCCTGTCCCACTCCTGCAGCAGCAGCAGCAAGATGACTCAGTTGCATCAATCAATCTGCACCAGGCATAAGTGTGCCTGTGGTTCTCAGCACTACACCATATTTTATATTTACTTGCATCGTTGTCCTGCACCCAGAGGGGCTGCCAAATATTTTGCTTGTCCTTAACCCGTGGCGTCCCGGGGACGTACTTCCACGTCCTCACGTTTTGTCACAGCTAATCCCGGGGACGTACTTCAACGTCCTGCAATTGCAAGGTTCATAATTTCCACAATTTTCAATTTTCGCGAGTAATTTGTGGTACGTATACACGTGACACCTTCCTCAACAAGATGCCAGGCAGAGACAATGCCTTACCCAGCATGACCTCCTCCCCCCCCCTGCATGCCATTGTCTCAGCAATTCACCTGTTATCAGTGACCTGGCCAGTATAGCCATGTCATGCCACGGTACGAAATTCAGGGCCAGAGTGATTCCCCAATCAATGACAATGTGGAGGACAAACTTTACATAGCATTAGAGGAAGAAACAGTTAGAAATGATGATCAGGTAATGTGGCAAAAAAAGGTCAGGTATTAGTGAGTGAAACAATGCTTATAATGCCTATATTACTGCTTGAAAACCAATATACTCTTGTACTACATATATATTCGTAATAGTAAATAAATAAATACCGTTTATGAGTGGTGTGAAATAGTTATCCTCCCATAGAACTCGTTTTCTTTGGTGCCAGCCTGATAGAAAACCCAGTAAGGTAAGGAGGCTCTCCTACCTGTAATGAGTATTTTAAAGCTCAGGTGAGCGATTTCTCTATGAATTTTCGATGTTTCTCACCAAAAGCGAAAGTTTTAGCAAAAAAAAAAAAAAGGGTCGAAAAATGGTCGGGATTGGGGGGTACCAGTGGTCAAAAAGTGGTCGGGACGGGGCGGGTTAACTGTGTCACTCCCTCACTCAATCACTCGCTCACTCACTGATTTACTATACTTTCTAGAGGAATGGGGTCCAGGTCTTACGGGAGGAGTGTTAGTAAAACGAAATTTTGCACAGTTGTAGACCTGTCCCCTGGCCAGGTTTCAAGTATGGTGGGACCCCCATTCGCCGTCCGCGACCCCCAGGTGTCCCATCTAAAACGGTCTGGGACGGCCAGATTTTCACCAAGGAACACGAATTTTTGGACAATGGCAGATCATCAATGGACCCAGGTCATAAGCATGGTAAAACCCCCGAGGGCCTCCCCACACATAGGGGGGGAAGGAGGGGGAGGCCCTCAGTGATTTTGGACAAAGTCGACATGCACTGCCATGATTTTAACCAAACCACGTGAAATTTTGCCTACTGATAACTGTTCATCCTGACCATGTTCTGAGAAGGGCAGAATTACGGAAAGTTGTCCCATGTTGTGCAAGGGACAGCCTGGGTTCCCAGCAAAGCCATTAGGCACGATTTCAGTTTTTAACCTAGGAACACGAAATTTTGTATATTGGCAGACGATTACACCGGCCATGTTTTAGGCAGGGTGGGACCACTGATGACGGTCCTCACAGGTGGGAGGGGACAGCCCTCAGGGGAACAATACCTTTTTTTTTTTCTTTTCTTTTTTTCTAAGAACATGGTCTTTTCCACAATGGTAAATCTTTGTTGGGGCCACGTTTTAGGCAGAGTAGGACCTTCAGGGCCTTTCCCCACATGGGATGGGGGGACGGCCCGCCGAGGTCGTGGCCAAAGTCTATTCATGGTCGTGTTTTTTAACCCGTTGAGAGCAATAAGCCTCATTTGGGACTTATCAGAGTCGAAAGTGATAGGCCTCAAATGAGCGCGATTTTCAAAGACGTACCAAAGCCGCGCCATGGGGAGTATGTGGCCGAAATTTGTATGGGAAATAGGGACAGGTGGCAACTCTAGTTACCACCCACGCACTGCCCCATATACGCTAAGAATAAGCGCGCGCGCGCGCGGACGTAAATTTTCCTCCCGTGACGCCACGAACCCCGCACCAGGTGCTAGGGGATCTGCACACACACGAGAGAGAGAGAGAGAGGGAGAGAGAGGGAAAGAGAGATAAAGGGCATTTTTCTGAGAGAGAGAGTGAGAGAGAGAGAGAGAGAGAGAGAGAGAGAGAGAGACAGACAGACAGACAGACAGACAGACAGACAGAGACAGAGACAGAGAGAGAGGCAGAGAGAGAGAGAGGGTTGATGATACAGTAATCACGTGACCCTTGCCCCAGGCCATGGTAAATATACTGTAGGCTGCCGGACAATGAACTTCCTTACCTCACTCACCGCGGGTGGTGGGTTGCTCGCGCCACAAGCTTCTCACCATTTTATCTCACCACCACGTGAGTTTATGTGGTCGTGTATATATATATATATATATATATATATATATTTGCATGTTGCACCCAGTTATTTTATACCATCAGGACCTGTCCTTTCAACTATACGATCCAGTATTGTGATTATCAGCATCGTCATCACTGTTCATACCCTCGTAATTCTCTTTCACACATCACCACTCCATTGCATTACCAGCGTCACATTACTGCACCTTCCATTACAACGGACCCATCATTTCTACCGTCACCATTGTTACTGTACAAATCCATTAACCCTTTCCATCCCCATCATCATCATGCAACTCACCCTATACCCATTGCCAGCCACCTTCCCTCCCATTATTACTGCACCGAAACGCCTGGAGGGCCTTTAGTCCAGGCCACCCCTCACAGGATGCAGTATCAAGCAATAGTTAGACAGACAGATACAAGTTAGTCCAGAGAGACAAGGCGCATTTCATCCCTGTCGTGTTTCACGGAGTAATAATCGTATTCTCACTGATGCAGAGATTTTGTGACGCCTCCTCATCGACGATTTATTATACCCATTATACGTGTAAGCATATATCACATTTTGGTTATATATAGATACCTGCAGTATATATGTAGGCCTATATCATCGTGTATGTGTTATATATAGATATCTATACATGTAGACCTATATCATCGTGTATGTGGTTATATATAGATATCTATACATGTAGGCCTATATCATTGTGTATGTGGTTATATATAGATATCTATACATGTAGACCTATATCATCGTGTATGTGGTTATATATAGATCTCTATAAATGTAGGCCTATATCATCGTGTATGTGGTTATATATAGATATCTATACATGTAGGCCTATATCATCGTGTATGTGGTTATATATAGATATCTATACATGTAGGCCTATATCATCGTGTATGTTATATATAGATATCTATACATGTAGGCCTATATCATCGTGTATGTGGTTATACCAACTATATAGATATCAAATAGACAAATAAATAACGTACAGGAATATACTAAGTTGTAATATGCCAAGTAAATCACTGATAAAGATGTTCTATGAAGTTTGCTATGCCAGGTGAATACGGCTTGCTATCATTATCCACGCCAGCAACCATCTCCCCTTATCACCCATCCTACTGCCTGCTGTAATTACTAACTCCTTGTCCCCAGCATTACTCCTCCACCCTTATCAGTGGGCTATTAGGATCATTTGTACCGGTACCTATCTTTTTTTTTTTTCCTCGCCAAACACTCATTCCCACCACCCTTTCTCTCCACCACCATCTCCCCCCAGCTACCCTTTCTCTCCACCACAATCTCTCTCCAGCCACCCTTTCTCTCTGCCCCATCACCTCCACCACTATCACAGTCCATGTCACATCCGTCCACACCCACCAGCATCCCTTGTCGCCTTTCATTTCCAGAGTCTCACCATCATCGATGTTGTTTCCCCTTTCCTCACCGTCACTATTCCGTGTTATTATTAGCCGTACAGTATTTTTATTAACATAGATTCGTGGCACCTCTACCATGTTGATTATATTTTTTCTTTGTACATTGTACGTATAACTTTCCCCTGTATGTTAGTTAAATCAGAATATCAGCAAAGCTTGCATCAGTGACATACAAGAGAACATGACCGTGTAATAGGCGAAATGTATGGTTGAGGAAAAGGTGTTACAAAGTCTTTCAAGGCAACGAGGATGCAACCAGATGGACCAACTCTTGTTGCCTGGACACGTTCACTGCTCCCTTGTCGGGATTAAGGCTTCTTGTGGGGATGAAAAAAAAAAGTGATAAACGTCGTAATGACCATCTCCATCACAGTCCCTGCAATACAACCCAGTCCAGTCTTCATCACAGCCCCTGCAATACAACCCAGTCCAGTGGCAATATGGGGCATTGTGGGACTCAGTGAAGCAGCACTAATATATCGGCCAGCGTTTGTCAGGTGTGTGTACCCAAGTGATTAATGATGTTTAATAATGAGTTTACCTGCCTGCCTGACACAGGGAAGGAGGAGGAGGGAGAGAAAAAGAAATTTATCTGTTCCTTAGTGTGTGTTTCTCATCTCGTGTCGATTACTTTGTGTGAAGATTGCGGGTTTTGTGTGTGTGTGTGTGTGTGTGTGTGTGTGTGTGTGTGTGTGTGTGTGTGTGTGTGTGCGCGCTTGCGTGCCTGTTTGCGTGTGCACGTATTTTCGTACGTGTGGCCGGACTGATACTCCTGGGATTATATTTATGAAGGATCTTGGTCACTTTACGATAGCAATTTTGCATAGCGGCATTTTTTTTTTTTTTTTGCCACTCAAGCATAGTCTTTGTTTGTAAAGTGATTGGTCGTTGTAGGAGTGTAGATGGAATTTTAAGCAGTAATATATACAATATAATCTTAACAGAGTTAATAAGTGCGGCTATCGGTCTTAACCGTGTGGCCCCAGTGTGGGTCAGGTGACAGGTGTGTGTAGTGTGGTATAACAAAGGTCACGTCACTCTCTGGCCAAGGTGCTGTTTGCAGGTGAATTCATTTTCTGGGCTGATGCAAATATTCTGACGTTGAAAACTGATCTGTCGAATAACCTCGGTCACCCGTTGCTCAGCAGCACCTTCCTGTAAGCTTAATAATCACAATGGATGTGTTATACAGAAAGGAGGTCAGATATTACCTTCATAAAACCATTTCCTTTTAACACTATACCATAGTGAGTGATTCCGTCTAACACTATGAGAAAACGAATAGATGCGATACGACATCAAGCAGCATGGGAGAAATGAGCATCACAATTACTGAACTGACGTAAATGGTTTACCAAGCTGCTAATACAGTGTGTGTGCGTGCGTGCGTGCGTGCGTGTGTGTGTGTGTGTGTGTGTGTGTGTGTGTGTGTGTGTGTATGTGTGTGTGTGTGTGTGTGTGTGTGTGTGTGTGTGTGTGTAAGAACAGCAATAACTGGGCACACGATAAACTCCACACAGGAGCCACAAAGAACCACTGAGACAGACAAGGAAGGCAACAAACGACACCTAATTGACTTGAGTGGCGACGCTGTCAAGGTTAGGAATGTGTGTGGGACATTCCATTGGACATATCCGCTGTGTCTTCACTTACCCCGGCCAGTTTAGTAGCAATATAAAGCTATGGACAGATGGATGTGGGAGACGGCTGGGAATGGCGATACACACAGGAGTGGCAGTATTCTCGTTGGTTAGCCTCTTCATTTCCATGATGTAATTTTTGTTTTGTGTTTACTACCCCCAGGAAATAGTCGAACTTAGAGATTCAATTTTAGCCTTTATGTATTTCCTCTCTTCCGTGGCGCTCTCCAGTGATTAGTAAAATCCTATACCGTTAGTAAGAATAAAATATGCCACGCCCCATGGCTGTACGGGTCATTGAGACTGCCCTGCACATCTTCCTTTATTGTATGTTTTTGCATGGTTTATGTTGGCATTATCCTGACATTTAATTGTGCAGTCTTAGTCGATGTTATAAAAGTAAATGCTTCATAAATGAAAGTAGAGATGTTTAGTATGAAAAATGAACCGCCAAGGAAGCGGTGTTAAATCATGGTGATCCCACAGGAATACGATCCTACAAACATGTGACTGGTTCTTAATGAGACGTGGACGAAACAGATGAGAATAACACAGGAATGAGTCTAAAGTCCTCAGTACAGGGACGGCTTCTACTTCCTTGGTGATAAAGGAAGACCTCTTGCAGTAAAGGCTGAATGAAGGCTATATCTAAACTTTGTTACAATTTTCCCCTAAGCTATATGTAATCGTCTCCTTTCCCAACCATTGCATACACTACACACACTTGCTTTTAATGAGGATGGGAAGAAAAGTTATGTGGGTTTATGTTTTTTACCGAAAAGAAGTTGTCGTCAAAATGGTTAAGATTGAGGTGAAAATGATAAAAAATTAAGTTAACTATAATAAACACCCTACAGTCGAAGAAATATGGTGTTATTATCTATAGCAAGTGTAGAAGTTGTCAAGAATTGCAAAGAATTAGGAGGAAACTTTAATAATTACGTGGGAGAGGAGAGATATCTCTACTAGAAGAAAAAGGAAGATTGGATATCATGGACGACATGACTGCTAGAGAGGAGGCATGGTTCTAAACTGAGCAGTTGTTGTTAACGTAGTAAGGAATAAAGAGAAAAGGTAGTAAGATGGTGGCAGACGGTGAAGATGATGTCTGTATTAAGGTGAGACAACAGCCGTGGTTAGGCAAAGAGAGGAGGACGAAGACACGATAACACAGTGACAGGATGAAAGTATGAGGATCAGGATTAGGAAAAGTTTAGTGGTTAGCAAACAGTGGCCATATGGAGCACTGATATGGGACATTATACAAGACTGGGGGTACCTTTCTGGAGAGAGAGAGAGAGAGAGAGAGAGAGAGAGAGAGAGAGAGAGAGAAAGAGAAAGAGAATGTGTGGTGAGTGGGTGAAAGAGAGACAGACATACAGACAGAGAAATGCATACTGAAAGAGGCGTGAGTGATATTTAACCAAATATATGAAAAAAAAAAAATATGAAGGTAGAATAAGAATGACATGGAAATATAAAGTGATCTTCGACGAAGGTGATAAGAGGGAAAGGCAAAGAACATATAAGTAAGGTGTTCAAGGATTGAAGGTTTATAGATGTTTTGCAGAACAGATGAGAGGAAAGAGAGATGATACGGAAGTGAGACAAGGAAAGAAGACATCAAGTGATGTTAAAAGTGAGAGAAAAAAGGGCAGGGAATGAACCGAGATACCAACCAAATATCAGTTAAAACAAATGCCATTTAGCCATTTCAGGACAATGCCTCTTTTTGCTAACTCCAAACGATTTTATTCAGCTTATGAAAGTTGTTTTGCATTGGAGTATGATAGGCCTTCCATAAGGTGAATGTAACTGCCTGCAGGTAGCAATAATAAGTTAAATAATTAATTAATTAATGAAACATAAGCTTTCTGGGGTCGAATGCTGATCACCCGCCAAAATATGCGGTTGACTAACGTACAAGCTACCCACACCCTAGATTTGAAGACGAGATATTTTACTAAGACACACACACACACACACACACACACACACACACACACACACACACACACACACACACACACACACACACACACACACACACACACACACAGGTATATCAATTAGGGTATACACACAGTTATAAAATTAGGGTATACACACAGTTATATAAATGAAGGTATAAACGAGGTCCAGCTAGTATCCTAATCGGGTTTTTGAGAGTCCAGCGTGTAAGGCTTGTGATGTACTGGGCAAGACTGTATTGATGTGTTGCGTTGTTTTGCTGAATTGTGTTGCCTAGAACTTTTTTTGCTGGGCTTGTGTTGTGCTTATTTTCGGCTGTGTTGTTGATTGTTTTTGTTATGCTTAGCTATTGATTATTGTCTACTGTTGTGTTGTGCTGTACTGCTGATTGCAGCTTAGTGCTGTTTGATAATTTGCTCAGCTGTGTCTTGTATTTTTTCCTAATGATTGCTGTGATGAAGTGCAGTATGCATCTGGCTCATCTCCTGTGCTTATGGTGGTTCTTTTGTGCTGCAAGATACTACTAGTTGCTGTGTTGTATGCTTTTAGGTGTTCCTGTCATACAGTGCTTTGTGCTTTCTTGGGCTGTGCTAACCCTGGGGCATGGATTAATCTGATTTATCACACACCAGAGCGGTACTATTATTCACATTAGCAGTGCACCAATCATTCCCACTTTGTACCAAGATTCACTTCTTACACATACTGATTAGGAATTAAGGTCCTGTGTGTGTGTGTGTTTGTGTGTGTGTGTGTGTGGAATGGCTTGTGTTGCGCACTTGTGTGGTAGTGGAGATGCGATGACTATTTGGTGAATACCTGTATCAGAATACTTGGCTTTCTGTTTTGACTTCCAGAAATAATCGCGCCTGCAATTTATCATTAATATTTCGTTTTTCCATTTCAAAAGTGTGCATAAGTGCCTGAAAATACCCTACAGTAACTTTTCGTGTGCGTTTCACGTTAATCTTATTAGTGCAACATGAATAATGGAGTGTAATACACCACAGGAAATAAATGCTGTATTCGTTAGAAAATTTACCTCATAAAATGTCAGTACTAGTTAAAACACACACACACACACACACACACACACACACACACACACACACACACACACACACACACACACACACACACACACACACACACACACACACACACACACACACACACACACACACACACACACACACACACACACACACACACACACACACACACACACACACACACACACACACACACACACACACACACACACACACACACACACACACACACACACACACACACACACACACACACACACACACACACACACACACACACACACACACACACACACACACACACACACACACACACACACACACACACACACACACACACACACACACACACACACACACACACACACACACACACACACACACACACACACACACACACACACACACACACACACACACACACACACACACACACACACACACACACACACATGTACCCCCTCCACAATATGTCTACCCCCGATGTATATATGTCCCCCCCCCAATGCAAACATGCTCCCACTAAACTTACTGACCTAGCACGCTTTCCCAGGGCCCACGCCTGGGAACACGGCGCCACAGTTCAGTTCAGAGCAGACACTCAAGTAGGGCAGACTATTTTGTTGTGAGCTGGTAATAAACTCCTTATCTAGCTGTTTGTACACGGAGTTTCTATCACCAAAGTATTGCAAGCTACATTTGGTAGCAGCGGTGTTTCGAACCATCAGATTCTGACCGCCTCCTCCGATTTTTAGTGATACCAACAGATACACGACGTCTCGCATCTCCCAGCCTCACCCCTCCTAAGTGCCTCTAGTGGTGTAATACCTGGCTGTGCTTTCCGAGTGTACAATTTCTCTCACCAGTGCTCGCCTCTCAAACAACCCCACCCACACACCTTGTTCCTGACCGCAAGTGTCACCATCGCCGACCTACGCACCTGTTGCACCTGTTCCCAGCACCTGTTCCGAACTCATCATAACTCCTGCCCCCACGGTGCCACTTATCACTGTCTGCCCACCGCCATTCTCTGCATTTGCAACTCAACAGCTCTACACCTGCACTGAACCAACATCTGCCCTCACAACCCACCACCGGCCCCATCGCCACCACGCCCTGCCTTCACCCACATGAGGTCTGAATTACGTGAGCCTCCTAGGACCGCCACTCCCTGCCAGTGACTCATCGCAGCGTCTCTTCTCCTCTCCGCCCAGCTGTCTCTCCACCGCCGCCCCGCCCCGCCCCGCCTCGCCCCGCCCCGCCCCGCCTCAGCCCAGCTACGCCCAGCCACCCCTGCACGTCATACATCTCGACAATCCTGTCTCTACTGTGTAACTATAGTATACCTTACCTTTCTACCGAGATTATCCTCGATTTTCTCTACAGATTGGATATTGTAAATATTTCATCTCATTTCCATTACCCCGTTTTCATCTTCACCTACGTTAATTATAATCCATCTCATCCTTCGCCTTTTATTTAAACCATCCATCCCCGCACCTTCATTCATTTTCACACCTACTCGTGTATTCCATTCTCTCATTGTTATTTATACATTTCCACCTACGTATCCATCTTCATCCTTCATCTCATCTTCCATTGCCGCATTAAATGTCATACTTTCCACGTCAACCGCTTAATACCAGCCCTCTCGACCCGGAAACATCACCTGATCATACACCGTCTGCCGACTCTAACACAATCACTCATTTACGAAGTGGCAAAGAGTACCACCGCCCTGTACCTGAGACTCCCGTTTCACTTCCCGCAGAATCACTTTCTACCCATCCTACACTCGTAAATCTAGATACCTCCTCCTCTACTCCTGCCTCTACACTCCCTTCTTCTTCCTCTACTCCTTCCCCTGTCGTTCCCTCTCCTGCCTCCCTTCATACTCCGTCTTGCTCGCTCTTACTGCCACTACTTTCTCTCTCTCCCACACCTCTCCTACCGCCACTTCTGCACTTCCAGCCATGGCCAACCCTCCACAGTCTATCTATCTCGACGATGCCAATCGTCCCAAATTTACCGGCCAGGACCCAACTTGGTCTGTCTATGATTTCCTCAGAGAAGTCGAAACAGACCTTCACAATAGACAGATCACCAATGAATCGCTCAAAGTAGCCTATCTCATGGGTCGCTTGCACCACGGCAAATCGGACATCGGATCTGCAATCCGTGCAGGACATTTCGATAACATTCATACCTTTGTTGCTTTTCGTACGGAACTCATCAGCCTTTGTTGCCAGCATTCAAATACCGCGTCTCTCATGGGATTCATTAATCTCCTCAACCAACTAGATGAGGACTTGAGGGTCCCAGCGCAACATGCCAAGCTCCACGAAGCTGCTGCCGCCATGAAAGCAACTAGTAGCGAGATGCTTCAATTACTGGTAGGCACGAAATGGTTAGAAGACAAGAATGGCGTTCCAATGCTTTCACTCACCAACTTTGCTGACTTAATTGGTTACCTGAGATTCCTTCACTGGCTTACTCCTAAACAGCGAGAGCTAGCCTTGGAAATCGGTTTCAATCCAGGAGATAAAATTATTCAGGTCACTAAAGCCATTCATGAAAGAACCAGTTCGAACTACATGCGTCAGGGTACCACCCAACCCTTGGCCTCCTCAGTCTGTCACACCTCCACTACCCCAGACCAATCTCGGTCCCTTCCCACCACACGCGGCAGACCTGCCACGCATCGTTCTCCTACCGCAGGTCGTGATCAATCTAGCGTCCGACGGAACAGACAATCTTCGATTCTTTGCTGGCACTGTGGTCATCCTGGACATCGAACATCCAGTTGTGACCGTACATACAGACGTCCTCACTCCCAAACTAGACAGCGTACGCCTTCCCGCTCACGTCGTCCAAAATGCAAATACCACAAATCAAGCACGACTCACACCACTGAGGAATGTTGTTACCTCAACTGCCAACAGTCGGGGGAAGCACCGCGCCCGTATCGGCCCAATATCACATAGAACCAGAAACCCAGCTCCCCATCCGCCATGTAGGTCCCATAACATCCTCGGGTTTAGTCATTCTCGGATGCAGTCATGACATACCAACGTCGTTCTTCTTGGACACAGGATCTATAGTAAATCTGATCTCCGACATTTCCTTACATCTTCTTCAACTACATCACAACCACGTCAGTTTCTTAGAACCACCAGACATTCGCCTATGTGGTGTTGAAGGCTCAGAGTTTAATGTTGAGGGAAGAGTCACCCTTGAAGTCAAACTACACAGAGATTGGCCCCCTATCCCAATTGAATTTCATGTCACTAATGACTTGCGGTATCCCGCAGATGCCCTTATTGGTTTCTCCACCATGGCACAACACTCCATTGCATTATTACCTGCTTGTGGTAGTATAGACATTTCTGGATTCCCGGTTTACAGTATGGAATGTCCCCGTCCTGTTCTTACGATCAAATCAGTCCTTCAATTACCTCTGTCCCTATCACTACCAAAAAGTCCAACCCAGCCCAAACCACCACTATCATCATCTGAGAATACAGAGATCATTCCTTTACTGACTGCGAGCAAGGACATAACTTTCTCAATGTCTGCTGATACATCATCTCAGCCTTCGGACATGGCTCTTAACTCCTCTCCTGACAACACTATCGCTGACTCAGACATGTTTCAGTTACCTACCTCACAGAGTGTGAATGATCTTCTCCAACACGCAGAGACGAAATGTGCAGTAACGAATACGTGCACAATTTTGTTACCGCATGAGTTCACCAAAGTCTCTGTTTGTGTTGCCGGTGCGAAAGAACGAGTGGATGTACTAACACTACCTGAGACGTGTTGTGTGAATGGCTTGACTTATGAGTCAGCGTGGTGTACAGTCTTAGAGGACAGTTTATGCTACCTGTACTTGCTCAATGTCACAAATGCTCCACTAAAACTTAAAAGTGGTGTAAAGATTGGAGACTTCCTAGTATACCCAGCGGCCGTAAAGGTGTGCCAGGATTCCTCAATTCCTACTATTCAGACTGATGATAGTACGCCAATCGGTGTATGTACTATTAACTCTACGGGATCTGAAACCGACATATTCACCCGATATGCTCTCATATCTCACTTGCACAGATTTCCCAGAAAATACGCCTCAACTCCTCGACCTTTTGACCTCGTACAGAAACGTGGTTGCCTTACCCTGTGAACCGATGGGTAGAGCAGACCTTGTCAAACATACGATTGAACTACTACCAGGAACTCAGCCGAATTTCATACCAGCGTATCGATTTCCTCACAGCCAGAGAAAGCAGACAGATCAAATGGTACAGAACATGTTAGACCAGGACATTATTGAGCCCTCCGTCAGTCCATGGAATAGCCCACTTTTCTTAGTACCAAAGAAGGACAGCAACTTTAGACCAGTAGTCGACTATCGTAAGGTCAGTTCTGTCACCGTTCCAGACTGTTTCCCGTTACCCGTCCTCACTGATTTGCTAGAATCCCTTGGTGAAAATAACGTAGTCTTTTCATCTTTAGACCTCCTCAGTGGGTACTGGCAGGTCGAAATGGAAGAATCCTCTCGCCCAGTTACAGCCTTTAGCACCCCTTCCGGACATTTTCAGTTTAAGAGACTCCCTTTTGGTCTGAGAAATGCTCCTTCCGTGTTCATGCGACTTATCCATTCAGTCTTCAGCGGTATGATGGGACACTCTCTTTTTCCTTACCTAGATGATATCATTGTTGTGAGTAAATCCATCCCTGATCATTTTACCAAACTCCAGCAAGTCTTTGAACACCTCCAGCTCGCAGGCCTGAAAATCAATCTCAGTAAATGTGACTTCCTGCGAAAGAAAATCAAATTCCTAGGCCATGTCGTAGATGCACAAGGCATTCATACTAATGAGGATAAAACTAAGGCGATTATTAACTTCCCAGAACCTACCACTACCGAAGCTGTACGAAGTTTCCTGGGCCTCAGTGGCTATTATCGTAGATTCATACAAGGCTACGCAAAGATCGCTGCTCCTCTGACCCACTTACTCAAGCAGAATGTGCCCTTTGTTTGGACTAACGACCAGTCACAGGCTTTCCAAAAGCTAAAGACAGCTCTTGTAAATGCCCCTGTTCTAGCGTTCCCTGATTATACCACACCCTTCCTTCTCTGCACAGACGCCTCAGGCACTGGACTTGGTGCTGTTTTGATCCAACTCGATGAAGCATCAAGGAAGCGCGTAATAGCGTACGCTAGTCGCACCGTTACAACCACTGAACGTAACTACAGTGTCACAGAACTCGAAGCGCTAGTGGTAGTCTGGTCCTTGAAACATTTCAGAGATATAGTCTATGGTTATCCAGTGCATATCCAAACAGACCACCTTCCACTATGTGATTTGTTCAAGAATCGCAACCTAACAGGTAGGCTAGCTAGATGGTCTGTCATCATCCAGGACTTTAATCCCACTTTTCAATATATACCAGGCAAGTTGAATGTAGTCGCAGACGCACTCTCACGTCACGTAGCAGCAACTATAACATCACTGCAGCCTGAAGTAACTGAAAACACTACATTAACGTCAGAAGTTGTTCGAAACTTTCAGCGCCAAGACCCCATGTGGTCCAAAGTCATTTATTTCCTAGAATCTGGCAATGCCTCGACCTTACCTACTCTACCAGTATCACTAGATGAGTTCATGCTAGATGATGATCTCTTGTACAGGAAAACAGTACTAACAGGCAAAGATATGCCCAATTGCGAAGTACGCCAACTTGTTGTCCCCACTGCCCTGATACCAAAGGTTCTTCATATTGTTCATAATACTCCTCAAGCTTCCCATCCAGGTAAAGACCGATGCTTGCGCCAAGCACATCTCAAATACTATTGGCCAACCATGCGCCGTGATATCAATGCCCACTGTGACTCTTGCCTCTCCTGCCACCAGCACAAAGGATCAACCGGCTTACCAGCACCTCTTTTACAATACCCAATCCCGTCACGACCATGGGAAACTCTCAATCGATCTCTTAAAACTACCTCTCACAGAATCTGGCGCTGAGTACTTGTTCGTAGCAGTCGACCACTTCTCCCGCTACTGTGTCCTCGTACCCCTCTCCGAGAAGACCGCGCAGAGCGTTGCACGTGCCTTTGTAGATCACATAATTTGCCCGTTCAGTACCCCTCATACCATTCTTACTGACAACGGTACGGAGTTCAACAATAGCCTTCTAGATGAGATCTGTTGCCGCTTTCATATCAGTAAGTGCAATGTCGTGCCTAACCATCCGGCTTCCAATGGCCTTGTAGAACACCACAACCGGAAAATCTTAGAGTGCCTTAGCCTCCCATAGTTCGTCCTGGGATGACTGGATTCCCCAAGTGGCATCCTCAATCAATAGCTCCATCAATGCATCCATTGCTGAATCTCCCTTCTTCGTCCTCTTTGGTTTCGACAAGGACCTCCCATACTCTCTCTTATCCTCAAAGCCAGAACCCATCTACAACATCGATGATTATGTTAAACTAAAATTGGCCAACTTCCAGACAGTCCACCAGTATGTCCAATCCACTTTGGCTTCCTCTCAGGAGGAAATGCTGCAGCACCAACATAAGTCCACCTCTCCTATCACTATCAATGAAGGCGATCTTGTCTTTGCTCATTCCCATATGCGTTCCTCTAAGTTGGATGACAAATTTACAGGGCCCCACCGCGTCCTCACTCAACAAGGCAACAAATTTCACCTCCAGGACCTGTCCACTAAGGACACCAGATGGGTCCACGTCGATGACTTAAAGCGAGCACCCTGTGGCCTTGTGTTGGAAGAGTCACTTACACAACCTCCTGCCCCCTCTTCCCCTCCACACATCCCTCAGTCTACTTTGTCTCCACCTACCCCTCAGTCTCCTTCCTCTCCACCTCCACCTGCTTATTGATCAACCAATCAATATCGGTCCAAACTGCGCTCTGCCCATCAACCTCTTCACGACCTCCCCCATTAACTCTACCCTGATTTTCTAGGTACGATGTTAGCGATCTCCCTGCTGGCAGTGCTGACCCTCCTGGGGTCTGGGTCAGGTCAGGACGATGGTGGAGTACGTCCCGGGGCCTTGGTCGGCTCGGGAGGCGAGGTAATGCTTATCGAAGAAACAGCCTCCTTGCGCTACGATCTTGCGCCACTGGCCGACATAGCCATTGCCCTACCTGCCTACGCGCACCAGCTCCACGGAATCAGGAACCATCTCACGGCCATCATGGGGACACACAACCCAAATGAGTATCTCTATAACCTTTTCCTACCACTCTCCTGGCAATTACAATCCATAAGTAACAGATTCACTGAGCTCAATGACACATTTTCCATTCAGACACCCGTTGGTCGTTCTCGTGTGAAACGAGGTCTCTTCGACTTCGGCGGTGAGATTCTGAGTGGCTTGTTTGGCGTTGCTACAGCCCGTGACATTTCTGGCTTCAAATCTGATCTCGCTCATTTAGCTTCAGCTCTAGAATCCCAACGCCGAGTCATTAAAATCCACCACACTATGTTACAGAAGCTCACAACCCACCTCAATGAAGTCACGTCCACTCTAAACAATTTCACCGATATCTTACAACGCCACCTTTCAGATCTCAATGTTATCTCTCAGTTCTTCTACCTCAAACTCAACATGGATAATCTACAACTGGCCATTGACTCTCTCCTGTCTCAAGTCTCTACCTTGGTTCGTATCCTGGTCGATGCTATAAATGGTCGTGTCACTGCCGACTTAGTACCTGTCTCGGCTCTCCGTTCTGTCCTGGAATGGGCTCACTCCACCTTCGGTCTCTCCCCAGTCCTCCCCTACTCCACCCTTGAGTATTATTATCCTGTTCTCGAAGCCACTCTTCTCACCACATACGTCGTCGTCCATATTCCTCTCCGTTCTGCCATAACCTTTAATCTTTTCCACATCATTCCCTTCCCTTTCCGCCTCAACAACTCCTTGTTACAGGTATCTGTTCCTTCAGAATATTTCCTCCTCTCCCATGATCATCTTTCAGTTGCTTTCCTTTCTTCCACAGACCTCCAGAAATGTTCCTCCCTTACTCCGACCTCTCGTCTCTGTGCTGCCCACCTTTTCGCTATCTTCCCTAGCAGTGCTACACCCTGTGAGTCTGCTTTAGTTGGCAACCATTCCATCTACTCAGCCTGTTCTTTTGTCCCAGCTCCTGACCTCCCGGTCCACCATGCTCACCTCAACCATGTCCAGTACTTCTTCTTTGCTGTTCCCATCTCTGTCACAATCCTGTGTCCTGTTTCTTCAGTTCGATCCGTCCCCGCTAGTGGTCTCTACAAAGCACCAGACTATTGTACCGTCAAATCAGAGTCCGCCATCACTTACGCCACTCGCTATCACCAAGCTGTCCGTAAACACTCCTATGACATCTTTCAACCAATCGACATGCCTTCAACCCTACCATCTGCCAACATTACCATCACCTCCCCTAACTTGCGCATGCTAACATTCCTCAATGACAGTGATTTCATTATGGATCAATTTTTTCTGGCCTTCAGCCGTTCATGGGTTCATCCAACAGTTGTGTTTCCCCCTGTGGTTATCGCTTTCGTAGGTTTTCTACTCATCATATGTGCAGTGCATTGTTGTGTCAGAAAAATGGAGCGCCGACTCCAGGAAATCAGAGTCGCTACAGGTATAGTACGCCCTACACACGACGTAGAAACTCCCTGTACTTAGTGCCCTCACATTCAGTGACTCCCAATGCCATCTGACAATTAACCAAACTGTGAACAGAACTCTGCCTACTAGAAAATGATGGTATTTCTTTAATGCATTACTGAGTGACAGTGTATCCTACAGAAAATACAAAAAAAAAAAAAAGAACGAAGAACAACAATAGAACTCTCATATCTACTCCTTGTTTATCATGTATCAAACTATTATTGTATAATCCCCGTTATATCTATGTATACCTTCGACCCTTACTGGACACATACCTATTAATCCTTGTATATCTTATCTGTATATATCCTTCTAATTCCCTCCCCTGAACATGGCCATGTCTCCCCTACTGCCCCTGTATCATACGTATCAATTGTACAAACCTCCCCGACCTTCCCTTAATACTATAATCAAACACCATTTAACTCCTGGTGTCAGGAGACACCATCGCAGCTACCCGGGGGAGTAGTGTACCCCCTCCACAATATGTCTACCCCCGATGTATACATGTCCCCCCCCAATGCATTCATGCCCCCACTAAACTTGCTGACCTAGCACGCTTTCCCAGGGTCCACGCCTGGGAACACGGCGCCACAGTTCAGTTCAGAGTAGACACTCAAGTAGGGCAGACTATTTTGTTGTGAGCTGGTAATAAACTCCTTATCTAGCTGTTTGTACACGGAGTTTCTATCACCAAAGTATTGCAAGTTACACACACACACACACACACACACACACACACACACACACACACACACAACATTCACTAGAAAACCGGAAATATTTACACAGAGATTAGGCCAGCATGCCCCCATAATACCTCTACCTTCAGCTGTCTGCACCACACTACACGTGCGTAACATACCACACCTTCTATTCACTCCCTTTAGCAATGGCCGCTGCAATGTTACTATGAAATGAGGTGGTACCTCGGATTGCCACCACCGGTAGGGTAGGGCTGGTGGCACAGGGTCCTCCCGGTCGCCATCAAGCGACTGTGCCGGCAGTGACTGTTGCAATTTCCAGTGATGCTCGTCAGCAGAGAAGTGAAAGTGCAGCCTTATTCTTCACCAATATCCGCGGCCTTACCACAAATTTAAACTCAGTTCATTTTTTCCTTCAGTCCATATCCCCTCTGGCCCTTTTCCTCACAGAACCACAAATCTCACACTCTACTGATATATCCCCATTTTGTTTTCCTGGTTACCATCTCTTCACAAACTTCCGTAACAAGGGCGGCACCTGTTGTTATATCAAATCCCAATATGCAGTTGATACAATCATAAACTTCTTTTCATCCAGTTTTGATTACTCATTGTATAAACTAAATTGCCAAAATATTACCAAATATATCTGTGTAGTCTGTCGCTCCCTCAGTGCATCTTCGGAACTCAGTGTATATGATTCCATATCCACACAGTTGTGTAACCTTAACTTTGCCCTTAGCACCGAAATTACAATTCTGGGTGATTTTAAAGTACATAATGTTGAATGGTTATTGCATTCTGCCAGGACTGATGACGCTGGTCTAGAATGCGAGCTGTTTGCAGAATCGTTTAATCTCACCCTGCTGGTAAAGCAACCAACCAGAATACCTGATAATCCTGACCATAATGCCCATCTCTTGGATTTATTCTGGAAAATAGTCCAGATCAATTCAGGATGGAGGTATTGTCACCACTTGGATCCTCTGACCACAATCTCGTCAAAGCCTCATTAGTTAACCCCCCCACACCTCCCCGTTCTGAACCTGTCGGGGTGACCCAATGGCACTTTGATAGGGCAGACTGGGATGGATTTAGAAATTATCTTGCTGACATTCCATGGCAGTCTTTCTTCTCTAGTGATCCCAATTCTACCCAGTCCCACATTTGCGACTTAATACTAGCTGGTATGGATTTATTCATACCAAGTCAGCAGTTCACTAAAAGATTGAACTCTCCAAAATGGTTTGATGGCAACTGTGCCAGAGCAACAGCCCAAAAGTCATTAGCATATACCAGTAACTCTTACTTAAAATAAAAAACATCTGAATCACTCTTTCAATTTAAAATTGCTAGAAATCATGCAAAAGCTGTAATAAATCTGGCTAAATCAAACTTTCTTCAAAAGCAAGCATCAAAACTACTTAACAACCCTAATGACAATAGAATATTCTGGCCAACTCCTAATTCTTTAAGCAATAACTTTAACAAATCATCATCCATTCCCCCACCACAATCTTCATATGGCAACATTACAAATGACCCACGTGCGAAAGCAGGTATTTTTGCCTGTACATTTGCCAGAAATTCTACCATTGACGATGTCAGGCAGAACGTCCGCGTACTAGAACTTGACTCTCGAAATTATTCCTCTTAAAATACAAACAAGATACGTAAAATCCATCCTAGACAATTTACCAACCAACAAAGCTCCAGGCCCAGATGGAATTCCTCCAATTGTTTTGAAAAAGTGTTCCCCTGAACTTGCCTCTGTTCTAGCTAAATTATTCAGACGATGCACCCGTACTTCTTCTTTCCCAAATTCATGGAAAGAAGCCAATATCCACCAAATTCCGAAGAAAAGAAGTTCCTCTGACTCCTCTGATTACAGACCAATAACTGTCACATCTTCTCTTGGTAAAGTATTTGAAACTTTAATTAATAAGCACATTGTTAAACATCTTGAAGCCAGCAACTTACGTAGTGATAGACAATATGGTTTTTGCCAGAAAAGATCCACTCTTGACATACTCAATCTCCTAACTCACACCATCCATCAATCAATTGACGTACATGGAGAAACTCATGAAGTAGCTCTTGATATTTCTAAAGCTTTTGATAGAGTATGGCACAGTTCCCTGCTGTCCAAACTCCCTTGCTATGGACTAAAGTCTTTTGTTCCTTTGATTTCCTCATATCTCAATGACTGTAAAATAAGAGTAAAAGTAGATGATGTATATTCCAATTTCCACTCAATTAACGCCGGCGTGCCGCAGGGATCAATTCTGGCCCCAACCCTGATCCTTGTTCATATTAATGATCTCTTACCTGTCACCCACAATTCCATCCATTCATATGGAGATGACTTAACACTACATAGTTCATTCACACTCAGACACCCATCTACAGAGTCTAATATCTCTACCTCTCAACGCAGTACAGCCATCTCCATAAATCAAGACCTATCTACGATCAGTGAATGGGGACAAAACAACCTTGACTCATTTAATGCTGGTAAAACTAAATATATACAATTTACCAATAAACAGATATTGCCAGATTCGTATATTGCCTTCAGTACTACTAATATTCCCATCTCCAAAAGTATTGAAATTCTCGGCATCTCACTTAACAATGCCCTCAGCTGGACCTCTCATGTCAGATCACTTGCTAAAACCGCCTCAAAGAATCTTGGATTAATGTACAGAGTCCGTAACTTCTTCACTGACTGGCAGTTAGCTATAATTTATAAGAGTCATCTGCACTCTCAGCTTGAATATTGCTCACCCGTGTGGAAAAGATGTGGAGAGGTTGCATTAAAAGAACTAGACAAAATTCAGAACAAAGCTGTTAGAATTATAACCCTGCCATTACAAATAAACTACCTCCTTTACAAGTAAGAAGGAATGTTGCCTCCCTTGCATTATTTTACAGATATTTTTATGGCAAATGCTCAGACGAAGTTTCGTCCATGGTGCCACCTCTCCATGCCTTCCCTCGTGCTACACGGGCATCTGGTAGCGCTCATGGCTGGAATGTCACTCAGCCATATTGCAGAACTTCTGCCTATCAGAATTCTTTCATTCCCCGTACTGCATCTCTCTCGAATTCGCTTCCTCAGAGTTGTTTTCCTCCAAACTTCAACCTACAGCTGTTCAAGTCTAACTGTTAAAGATATTTTATGAACAGAGGACACCAGTAATCTGGTGTATGGATTATTTTTTTTTATTCATTTCTTTTTCCTTCCTCTGTTCTGTTATTATATATATATATATATATATATATATATATATATATATATATATATATATATATATATATATATGTTATATATGTTGTTACGGAACAGAGAAAACAGTCCCGCAAAGTTCCAGGTTCAAAACAAAAGAGTTAGGTAAAATTACAAGTTAAAGTTTAATGCTCGAACTAACAACTAAACATTCAGGACTCATAAGGATAATATCATGGCAAAAAACAGGTTAAATATATGGTTAACTGCAATAGCCTCTATTAGCACGAAATTAGCAAGTGTAAATTTATCTAAGTCAGCCCTGATAAAATGAGAAAACCGGATAATACTCAGTGAATGCAAGATATATTATTACAGATACAAAATATTATCAAAAATGACATAAAAACACATGGATCACAAAAACCTCACTAGGCCTACGAATCAACACCTTATGCTATACAGTACAAGGAAAAAATGTAATAACACTTATACTCAAATTACACAGCTGCTAGATGGTTGGAGACTTCCTGAGCACTCACAATAATAACAACTGTACAGGGGAGGACAGAGATGTGAACAAAATGAGGAGTAGATCTAAGTGGCAATTAATGCAGAGACTGAGCTCATTATATAGGGGCCGGCAGAGCTTGATACAACTTGTAAGAAGGACACGCAAATGAAGCCACAGGGGACAAAGAGTTGACAATCCTGCTCTGAACAACAGAAAGAACGACTTACTCTACGATAAGGGAGAGAAGGGGGAGTGAAGCAGAACACGCTCGTGATCAAACATGCAGCATACTATACATTAGAATTATACAAAGGATGATGAAATCATTGGCTATGTAATACCTCCCCACAAAGAAAAAAGAAATTTACAAAGGAAATTTCTTATTACTCTAAAACAATCTGTCTAAAGTCTAGATAAGCAATCTGCAATAACATTTTCTTTCCCCTTGACATGCTGTATGTCTAATGAATACTCCTGAAGAAGTAGACTCCATCTTGTCAATCTCTGATTTTTATCTTTAAACTTACTAAGGAATTTCAGTGGGTTATGATCGGTATAAATGACTATGGGGTCAAAACCAGAACACAAATAAAGTGAAAAATGCTGTAAACCCAAAATCAAGGCCAAAAGCTCTTTCTCAATAGTTGAGTAGTTCTTTTGAGGTGGAGTGAACTTCTTACTGTAGTAAGATACAGGGTGTTCAATACCCTGATCATCCTCTTGCAGCAAAACAGCCCCAGCTCCTGTATCACTTGCGTCAACAGCCATCTTAAAAGCCTTAGCAAAATTTGGAGTAGCGAGCACTGGCTGACTTAATAGGATAGCTTTAAGTTTGCTGAAAGAGGATTCACAGTTATCGGTCCAGACAAATTTAACTCCCTTTTTCAGTAGGTCTGTAAGTGGTGATACAAGAATTGAAAAGTTAAGAACAAATCTCCTGTAATAACCTACCATTCCCAAAAATCTTTGTAGCTCTTTCCTTCTTTTAGGTCTGGGAAGATCACTTATAACCTGAACCTTAGCTCCTGGTGGTGCAACATGTCCATCACCAATTACATACCCAAGGTACTGAACTTTAGCTTGACCAAACTCACACTTTGATAAATTAGCTACAAGATTAGCCTGAACCAAATGCTCAAGAAATTTACTGACATGGCATAGGTGATCTTTCCAGTTGTCACTGAAGATTAATACATCATCAATATAAACAACACACCCTGCCAAACCCTCTGTTACAACATTCATGAGCTTCTGCAAAGTGGCTGGTGCATTCTTCATACCATATGGCATTACAGAACATGCAAAAGTCTTTCCTAGTGTTACAAAACATGAGATCTCCCTAGCACGTTCTGTCATAGGTACTTGCCAGTATCCCTTTAACAAATCAAACTTACTTTATGTACCTAGCCTTTCCCATCTTGTCTATGCAATATTCCACGCGAGGGAGAGGTTAAGTGTCTGTTTTGGTTATCTGATTAACACGTCTGTAGTCGATGCAAAGCCGCTGTCACTCACCTGGCTTAGGGACTAGAGTGACAGGAGAACTCCACTCGCTCTGACAGGGCTCAATCATCTTGTGGTCCAACAGGTAGCCAAGCTCCTTCTGGATGAGAGGAACTTTCACTGGGTTCACACGGTAAGGAGGCAGTTTAACTGGCTTTGCGTCTCCAACATCGACATCATGCATCAACACAGTGGTTCTTCCTGGAGTGGCACGGAACACTTGCGGGTACTCCTGCAGTAATGCCGAAAACTCCTGCCTTTCCTCGGGAGGTAGATGAGAAAGCTTAGTCTCGAGATCATTCATGATATCAGGATTCTTCCCCAAACTATCACTCAGGCTCATGCTGCATGGGAGAACTTCACTTGCAGACTCGGGTGGAACAGCTACAGTGCAGACTGGGTTATTTTCGTCCCACCTGTGATACAACTTTAGCATGTTGATGTGACAAAGTTGCTTGTTCTTTCTACGATCTGGTGTGGCGATGACATAGTTGACATCACTGAGTTTCTTCTCCACGAAATAAGGACCACTAAACTTGGCTTGAAGAAGTTGCCCATGCACTGGTAGTAGAATCAAAACCTGATCTCCTGGCTGAAAGTGGCGTAACCTGGACTTCTTATCATACCAAGTCTTCATCTTCTCCTGATCAGCTCCTATATTCTCTCTCGCCAACTGTAAAGCAGTGGACAGCCGTTCTTTGAACTTCATCACATACTCCAGGGGGTTGACGTCATCTTCCTCCGACAACCAGCATTCCTTGAGTAGCTTAAGGGGTCCTCTTACTTCATGGCCAAACAGTAGTTCAAAAGGTGAGAAGCCCAGTGATTCATTTGGAGATTCTCTTGCAGCAAATACAACGAATGGAAGACCTTTATCCCAGTCTTTCTGATGTTCCAAACAGTATTTCTTGAGCATCGATTTGAGTGTTTGATGATATCTCTCCAACGCTCCTTGGGTCTGGGGATGGTAAGCTGAAGACGTGATCTGGGTGATCCCCAACTCTTTCAGAGACTACTTGAAAACATTTGACATGAAATTACTTCCCCGGTCTGACTGTACCTCCTTGGGCAGACCAAACTTTGTGAAGAACCCTAGCATTTCCTTAACCACATTCTTTGCTGAGATATTTCTAAGTGGAATGGCTTCAGGATAACGAGTAGCCATATCAATCAGGGTCAACACATAAGAAAATCCTGAAGAAGTCTTAGGAAGAGGGCCCACAATATCCACCAGCACACGGGTGAAAGGTGCCTCAAAAGGAGGTATGGGAACTAGAGGTGCAACCTTTTTGGTCTGATTACACTTCCCCACAACTTGACAGGTGTGACAAGACTTACAATACCAGGAAACATCTCTGAAGATACCTGGCCAGTAGAAGTGTTTCAAAATGCGTGCCACAGTCTTCCTCACTCCAAGGTGTCCTGCCAAACTGGAATCATGAGCCACTCTAATGATATCCGGCCTACAAACACGAGGGATGACAACTTGATGTACAACCTCCCATTCACAGTCGGCTGATGCTGTTGGGGGTCTCCACTTTCTCATCAGTACTCCTGACTCTATATAATAACAAGTAGAAGCACCAGCTGACTCTTCCTCACTGCAAGCAGAGTTAGCTAGACCTTTCAACTCAGGGTCAGCAACCTGCAACTCAACCAACTCTTGACAAGACAAATTATCAACACAACGGGGTACTGCCTCATCTGGTGAGTGGTCCAAATTAGCAAGAAAAGTGTCAGGTAGGATAACATCATCATCATCAGTATCCTCTAAGTCACCAGTAACTTTAGACTTAGCCCTAGTGACAGCACATGCAGAGAACACATCAGGGACATCACAATCCTGGGTCGCAGTCACTGGTTCACTAGACAACTGAGGAGCTGGACACACTTGACTTCCACCAATATCATTTCCAAGTAAGAAAGTTACACCTGACATTGGGAGTGTCTCAACCAACCCAACCATGACGGAACCATTAACAAAACCAGACTCTAAATTCACTCTGCACAGAGGGACAGAGAAGTAATTATTCCCTACACCTTGTAAGATTACAGTTTCATCAGAGGAATTAACATTAGAGCCTAGAACACTGGTCAGCATAAGGGATTGGCAAGCACCTGTATCACGATATATTTGAACTGATTTCCTGTCATTACTGTCCAGAGGACTGACAAAACCATCAGACAGGAAATTAGCACATGAACTCTTGAGAGTGTCACCCACGTTACTGCTCATAAGAGGAGCTTCATCATGAGAATTTAATTTGCCCCTCAAAGCAGGTTCAGTTAACTCAGTTAAAGAATTCTGGGAACTCTCAAGGGTGGACACTAGACCAATTGACTGAATATTTAAAGACTCCTTTTTGTTCACATCACGCTGTTTCCTGAAACATTTCTCCGTAGTATGACCAAACTTACTACAATAAGTACATTACCTTCTCTGAAATCTAGAGGTGGAGCTGGTATTTACTTCCTGAGAAACATCATCTTTCTTCTCTTTCCTGTTACCTGTACTCTGAGTAGAGGCAACGTACTTACTCTCAGCTTTCTTTTTTTCTTTAGAATACCTCTTGTGAGTGAGAACATATTCATCAGCTAAAACTGCAGCATCAGACAAATTATCTATTCTTTTCTCATCAAGAAATAGGCTTACATCATTATTAATACACCTTTTGAAGTCCTCCAGCAAAATCATCTGCTTAAATTTGTCAAAATCAGAATCCACATTCTTAGAATTTAACCACTGCTCTAACAGATCTTCTTTGATTTTTGCATACTCAACATGGGATTGCTTATCTTACTTATAAGTTGTCCTAAATTTTACTCTATAGGCTTCAGGAACAAGCTCATAGGCCTTAAGAATCAAGCTCTTAACTACATCATAATTATCAGATTGATCCTGAGGCAAAGATGCATAAGTTACTTGAGCTTTACCGGTGAGAACAGTTTGAAGGAGTACTGGCCAATACTTTTTTGGCCAATTAAAACCTGTAGCTACCCTCTCAAACAACTGAAAATACTTTGTTAAGTCAGATTCATTAAAAGGAGGGACAAGTTTAGCCACATCAAAATCATCAGAGCTAGATGATCCAGTTCCACTTTGTTTCATGCGATACTCATGGTCTGCCTGAATCCTAGCAAGTTCAATTTGTGCCTCCTGAGAACGTGCCTGAAACTCAGCCTCCTTAGCACGAGCCTCCTGCAGGGCTAGCTGTAACTTAGCTAATTCAATCTGCGTTTGCTCATTTGGAGGAGTTACATTAAACAAGCTTTCATTAATCATGTCGACAATTTGATCTTTAGAATGATGAGAGCGAACAACAATTCCCAATTGTTGAGCAACAAGCTTAAGTTCATTCTTTGTTCTGTTTTCTACATCACACACTGTTTGCACATTTGACAAAAAATCTTTGGCTTCATCAAGAGTAGTAATAGTAGACATCATGAATAAATCACAGTCACAATATATGAAGCAATATCCTTATGATAATATCCTGAATATCCTGATAAGAGGTCGCCAAATTTATGTTACGGAACAGAGAAAACTGTCCGGCAAAGTTCCAGGTTCAAAACAAAAGAGTTAGGTAAAATTACAAGTTAAAGTTTAATGCTCAAACTAACAACTAAATATTCAGGACTCATAAGGATAATGTAATGGCAAAAAACAGGTTAAATATATGGTTAACTGCAATAGCCTGTATTAACACGAAATTAGCAAGTGTAAATTTATCTAAGTCAGCCCTTATAAAATGAGAAAACCGGATAATACTCAGTGATTGCAAGATATATTATTACAGATACAAAATATTATCAAAAATGACTGACATAAAAACACATGGATCACAGAAACCTCACTAGGCCTACGAATCAACACCTTATGCTATACAGTACAAAGAAAAATTGTAATAACACTTATACTCAAATTACACAGCTGCTAGATGGTTGGAGACTTCCTGAGCACTTACAATAATAACAACTGTACAGGGGAGGACAGAGCTGTGAGCAAAATGAGGAGTAGATCTAAGTGGCAATTAATGCAGAGACTGAGCTCATTATATAGGGGCCGGCAGAGCTTGATACAACTTGTAAGAAGGACGCTCAAATGAAGCCACAGGGGACAAAGAGTTGACAATCCTGCTCTGAACAACAGAAAGAACGACTTACTCTACTATAAGGGAGAGAAGGGTGAGTGAGGCAGAACACGCTCGTGATCAAACATGCAGCATACTGTACGTTAGAATTATACAAAGGATGATGAAATCATAGGCTATGTAACAATATATATATATATATATATATATATATATAGATAGATAGATAGATATAGATAGATAGATAGATATACTGTATATTAATGACGCTGTTGTGTCAGTAATATTTTCACTTGTGACTGTGCCAGAGAGGGTTAATGACGCTGTTGTGTCAGTAATATTTTCACTTGTGTGGGGTTCCAACCACGTGAAGCAAGATTCTATTCCTTTCAACCCGCTTGAATATCACTCGTTACTTTAGCAAGATCTCGTCAGGTTTTTTACTCTGTTTTAATACAGTATGAAGGAAGAATATTTTTGCTGTCGCCAGACGATTGAACTAAACTTTGGAGTGTTGTATCCTACTTTAAAGACTGACGACGGTCTCGGCTAACCCTCAGACGATGATGGAAAGGTGAACTGTTGCAATTTTATCTCCAGACGTTTTTATTTCATATATACAACATTTTCTCCTTCTAGAATAGAAAAAGTGTTTCCACGAAGCGTCTTATCGACATAGTCTCAGTCTAATGGAATGAAAGTAATGTGACTTCTGTTTATAAGAGAGAAGTGTGATGGTGCAGTAAGGAGGAATATGTGGTACAAAGTTGGTGAGGTTTGAAGAATAAGACAAGATGTGATATCAGTGGGTGTTTAATTTGACGATAATAACATCAGATTGGCCACTGCCAAAGTGCTTGTTTGGTGTGCTGTGCTTTGGCCAAAGAATATTGACAACAAACTATTCCGTACTTTGTACATTTTGGGTTTGACTGTGAGGTGTGACGGCAATGAGGATGTTTGGTGGAGTGTGGTGTAGTGTGGCAGAGTGAGAGGGGCTCAGAATTTCCCGGAACTATAATAATAAGCTTTGTAGATATGTAAGGAATGTGACATTTATGATTGCGTCTTCTTTCGTATTTGCGTGGTTGAAGTTGCATTTTCTCTCGTATTTGTAGCTTTCTAGTTAACGAAAAATTATTAAATTCACAATTAAGGGTGGGTCACAGGACCATAGTTAATACCTATTATCATCATTAATCTTCTGGTGTTCAGAACACCTCTGGTATTCAGTTCCGGCAATTATCAGGCGATTTTATTCAGATGAGACTTTGTCACAGGAGACAGTTATGAAACACTATAGTCTGACCACTCTGAAAATTTTGTTTCGGATCGTTTAGCCAGATACACTGTGACTTAGAGAAGTTCATAACTGTTCTTATAAATATGAGTACGAAACCAGCTCTCTGTACCACGGACTAATGTCCTCAAACATACAGTCAGGGACAAAGTTCGCCTACTATTCCACTGCGTCCATTTCACACTCAAAGCATGTTCTTCACTTTCTTCATTGCCGCCTCATGTCAAAAAGAATCATACAAGAACTTATTTCAGCTGAGGAATATTAGCCAGTAAAGAAAAGTGAGAAACAGAGGTGATACATTATTAGGCTAACTTTTGCTCTCGAGTGTACCCGTGATCATTGAGGTGTAAATTAGTTCTGCGCTAGACAAGTCAGTGTCACACCACCTCAGACTCTGAGCTGATACTATGACACGACCAATTACGAGCGACAACGAAAGGGAGGGCAGGGAGGAGAGAGGTATTGTGAAGGAAAGGCGATAATGGAGATAAAATAACAAGGGTGGACGGGAGGGATATTGATGGCAAAAGGAAAAAGAGTAAGATTGAAGGTGATGAAGTGGGAGGAGAGGAAGGCTATCAAAAGGAAATTTTTAAAGAGAATTAAGCAACAGCAAAAAAATAAATAAATAAATAAATGTGGGGAGACAGGGACTGTCATATAGGATGGGGAATACAGGTAAGGGTCAGGCAATGATGGGAGGAGGAAAGAAAGGCAAGATGGAAAGAGGTGATGAAGCTAGAGAAAGGAAATCATAAGGTGATTTTAACCCTCTAACTGAAACGATTTCTTTCGACTGAACAAAATCGTCTAGTGTTGGCCTAAGTAAAATATTTAACTATTCTGGTAGCAGAAAAACAGTTACTTCAGATTTTCTTTTTATTTTTATTATTCTGACTCTAAGGACGTCAATCAGTTCAACGTCATCAGGGGTTAGCCTAAATATAATACCCAAGGACACCTATTTCAGTAAAAGTGCTAAAAGAAAAAAGGCAGTGTGGGACAGATAGTGATGATAGATAATAAATGTAAAATACAGATAAGGATAAAGCAATGATTATCTATCCACGGTATTTATCTGTCTAGAGCTAGATGCCATAATCCCGTATGGAGTGGTCGTTTGACTCTGAGTTAGTTGTTTTATGAGGAGAGACACTAACTCAGTCAACCCACGTGTTAACACATAGGGAACACGTATGACTTGGTTATATAGTTACCACCCAGCGTTGTAAATGGTTTCCTGGCTTACAGGAAAGCATTAGGCGTGCCACTTAGTGTATAGCCACCTGGAAAGGAAAGATGAGTAATAAAAAGTAACAAGATAGATGGGAGATACAGGAAGAAAGGAGGGCAGATACAGAAGAAAGATGATGATGAGGAAGGAAGAAGTAGGCAACACTACATCAAAAGAGTGGATGATGGTCGCCATCACCTACCACCAAAAGCACTGATGAGAAGAGAAGAAGGAAGAATGATGGAAGGAGGTTATAGAGAAAGAATACCCGTGTCAAAAGATAGCTACTGACAAGGAAGAAAGCAGTACATGAAAATACCTAAGGAGCTGGTAGTGATGGTAATGAAGGAGGGAAGATACAGTTAGAGGTGAGGCAGCAGTGGTTCACAGTGAGAGGGTGCTGGTGTGGGTAACAGTGGGAGATTGAGACTGGGTGGGGAGTTTTATATAGCTTGAGAGAGAGAGAGAGAGAGAGAGAGAGAGAGAGAGAGAGAGAGAGAGAGAGGCCTTACCGGTAGGCTACTGTTGTTTCTAGGATGTACAGTATTAAGTTCAGTAAGGTAACTCCCTAATTACAAAAGTGTAATAACATGATAACAAAGCACACACAGAGACAAACAAATATAAGGAGCACTGTGTGTGTGTGTGTGTGTGTGTGTGTGTGTGTGTGTGTGTGTGTGTGTGTGTGTGTGTGTGTGTGTGTGTGTGTGTGTGTGTGTGTGTGCGCGCGTGTGTGTGTGTGCGTGCGTGCGTGCGTGCCAGATAACTAAGACACCAGATAACGAGGCGATGTAGTAGACAAAGGGAGGCGGACACAGATGAATGAACGGGAAAACAAAAGAGGCCACAAGATGGATCTTTTTATGAAGGCATGTTGATTGTACCGCCGAAGAACTCGACACTCCACATCAATTGAGAGAGAGAGAGGGGGGGTGGAGTGCATCCAGTAAAGACGCAGTGAAAGAAACTCGTCGGCTAGCGAAAGTATTATAATTAATAAACGATAGCAGAGACTACTTCCCCCTTCCTACCACCTCCTTTACTCCCATTATCTCTGTCGATCCCCCTGCCCAGGAGGGAAAGAGGGAGGGAGGGAGAAGACAAAAACAGTCACGGAGGTGCCGGTGTGTCGTCACCTCGCCGTGGGGAATCAATTCTTCACGTGAACCAGACCAGATCACAACCACCACCACCGCCATCACCTGCCTGTCACTGCTGCACACCATGGCACTTCATGTACTTCACTGTGAAAAGATAAACGAATTTTAAGATCACCTAGCACAGCGCCTTTAGACATAATGATGATGATGATGACGACGGCAATGATGATTTGCCGAAATACCTATGGATGCACCATACCTTGCTTTTCATATCTGTTATGTAGACGACCATCACAAAAAGTAGGCTTCTTCTTCTGAGTATCTAAACTTTTTTCATCGTTTTAACTCACTACCTATTACTACCTATACTATAGAATTCCCTCCCCAACCATTTTACATGTGTCTGTAAACTTATGTTGTGTCCCTTAGCATCAGTTATGGGCATATGAAATACTGCTAACACCTGCGTACGTTCTCGAGCTTCCACTGCACGTATGATGTATACTACACTCTTTCCGTTTTTACGAAAATGAAAGGAAGTAAACACGAAAGGAGTGTAGCATACGGCATACCGTGTAGTGGATGCTCGAACATGTACTGTACAATTCATATGAGAAACAGGACGAGGAGTCAATACAAGGATTTTTTTTTTTTTTTCACATTTTTTGTACAAGGTACAATAACAGTACATCTACTCAGCCAGTACATTCCGGTTGTCTGATCATATTAACTATTTTACTTTTTCTCATTAGCGTGTGCCGGACTGGCAGTGGAAGCTCCCAATCACCCAGGTTTTGACAAATGCCACCTACACTACGTTTTTCCTCTAACATATACCTTGACAACGAAAAACGTACATCTGATATTTCACTGCCCAGTATTTCATGTGCATGACATTTGTGTACACCCAGAGTGTATAACAATACTGTGGGACTAACGTTTTATCTAGTTAAGCGACACTTTCTAACCTGGAGTGAAGTCACGTGTTCTGCTCACACAACCACACAGATGGCCCTGGTGGTCCCGGGGAAGTTGATTTAGCAGTTAGCGATTAACCTCAAATAAAACCTACAGCGTCACCACCACAATCCCTCCACCTTCACCGTTCCTCACACACAGTCATAATATCTGAATTAAAAAAAAAAAAAATGTTATGTACAAGAAGTTGTGTTTAAATACATATCTGCAAGATTATAACTCTCTGCCTTTCACTTCTCCGGATCCCATAAGCCATAAATACTGTAAATACTAAACCGCTGTGAACACGTCAGGGGATTTGGAGTATTAGAGAAACATATGGACCCAGGAGAGCATTAGAGGGTATTAGGAGGAACAGATGGAGAGAGTGGAAGAGTATTATAGCGTTTTCGTAGTAAAATGGGGACTCAGGTTTAGAGCGTCGTGGTGTGTGGGGCGTCACGAATAGGGTCCTGGGTGGGGACTGGTGGGGAGCTGAACAGGAGGAAGAGGGAAGGAGTGGTGTGGGGGATCGTAGGTGGTCAGGGGAAGGGAGGAGCCACGATGGTCGAAGTGGTACCGTGTTCGACTCTGGATCTGCTTGATTTTTTTTTTTAAACATTCTTCCCAGAGTGCCCTTATTTAGTGTCCTAAGGAAAAAAATGACTAACTCTATAAAAAGGAATACAGAAGAGGGACAAGACGAAACAAATGAATGGAATGAATAGGATGGAAACAAAAACAAATAGTAAAAGTGAGGGAGGTTTTGGCCTGTAACAAACACCCACCACTTCATCCTCTACATTTTATAACGTGATGTACGCGCGATGCTTAAACAGGGGAGACAGTACATCGCGGCCATAAATAATCCAATCTTGTATATTACTGTTTGTGGGGCCATCGAGTCAAGACAGATACGCCATATATCAGATGGGCAGCACTCAATAGCCAGACTACACCTACACATTATGATAGATAGAACCCTCTGTTAGAACCTGATCTATGGCGATACTGAACCATTGGACGGGGGCAACTGTGATAAGAGGTTACTGGTCTTGTGAGCTGGGTAGATATCTAGATAAAGAACCATCAAAGAATTTATGATGCAGTAAGTATGAAGGAAGATTTATAAAAAGGGAAAGGGAGAAAACCAGCAGAGAACTTTCTTGAGCTAAAGTTCTTTAAAACTGTTCTTGAGCTAAAGTTCTTTAAAACTGTTCTTGAGCTGAAGTTCTTTAAAATTGCCTATTAATTTAAACTTTTATCTTCAGTCATAGATACCATGCACTTCACAACCGGATTGGAAGGAATATTCGAGCTAAAAATGGAAATAAACAATTATTTTTGAAATTTAAAATTTTAGTGGGGTGATTGTTGTAAAAATTTAGAAAGTGTCTTTATAAATACATACGTAGCTCTTTCCAGCCCAGCCCGTTGCTCTGGGCCGGCCAGCACTGGCAGCCGCCTCACACACCAGCACGCTCACTTTGACACTGCGTAAGGCGTGCATATTAATATCCATTTTCGCGGGAGACTCTGAGGAGAGATGGAATAATGCAATAATTACATTCCCACATTTTTAATGTCAGAAATGTGATCTGCTGTCTGAAAAAATGCGAGTTCAATCCCAGACTGGGACAGGGAATGTTCTGATGACAGGAATTTCATTAAACAGGTTTTGCTGATTTACCAGAAGGCGCATCGCCGTGACAAAAGACTGCCAATGAAATGATAGCATTGCTGAACGGGACAGGCCAGCGTGTATTCATGGATGGTGGGTATAAACTCCCACGTGATTACATGTGAAGATGTGTGGCACGTAGGACTACTGGGCCTCAAGGAACGAACCGTATAGTTCATGTGCAAAGTTGGACGCACGAGAAATATATATATAAAAAAAAGAAAGCGCTGGCTTTATGTTTCTCTGAACAACGAAGAAAACATATTAAGAGACTTGCACCTGAATTCCACATTTATTGGATACTGGGTGTTGCAAATGTCTGCTAGCACAAGATAAAAATTGATGCGATTACATCTTGTGTCAGTATTGGGACGGTGGCTGGTACTGGGCAGTGATGTGCTTGGGAAGGTATGTTATGAAATTGAGTGTCGTTAGTAGCGTGTGTAAGCAAAAAAAAAGTAAAGTCGGTGGGCAGAAAGGAGTGGGTGGGATGGGCTACACTGCAGGTGGGTGGTGGAGCTGGGCAAGAAGACAATATCAAGTTAAAATCGGCTTTGTATAAGCAGCAGCGTTGCCAGTGAAAGCAATTTCTCTCTTTTTTTCTTTCTCTTCTCACCTTCCGCTCCCTCTGCCTCTCTCCACTATATACCCCCGCCCAACGATGTGTTACGACAAGCCGTTTTTGTTGATGGCAGTGTTCCCTGTCAGTGGTGTCACCATGGCTACCGTGCACGCCCACCACGGCGCCTCTGTCATGGCGGGTGTGGTGGGTTGATGGCAATGTTTCCTGGTAGTGTGGTGTCACCATGGCAACCGTGCACGCTCAGCATGGCGCCTCTGTCATCACCGATTATACCATGAAATTCTATCACAGCTGGGACGGCCAGAGGTGTTGGTCTGTCTCCCAGTTACACCATCTGTAGTCAGTCATAGCCTCTGGGATCCGCCCTCTGCTTATTCCACGTCCCATGTTCGCTGTTTTGATTGCTGAATTCCCCCAGCATCACACATCATAACAATATAATCTTGACGCAGCACACCTTTACTTACAGACGGGTCACACACCCGTGGTGGGTTACGTCCGTGATTCGCTTCATATTAGTTTTCAGTTCGCCTGCAAACTTCTAGATTGAAATGTATTACAAGGTAATTTTAGGTGAACCCCATTACTTTGCGCTAGCATCAGATGACAACTGAAATAGTTACATTTTTTGCAGTAAACAGTGACTCAAAAAAAAAAAAAAAAACTAATGCATTGACTTGTCCAAATATACTGGAAATGAGATGGTACAGGAAAGGAATCTTATTTCTCCTCCATTTTCTATAATAATCTGAGTTTAGATGATCAGAGACTATTACATGGTGTGGTATGAAGTGTGTGATGACGGCCTCCAGTGTAATGATGGTGTTTCTTCACATATGTGAGGCAGAATCACCGGAATCACCACATCAATTGTTTTTTTCATGTCACGGTATTTCTGATCATCAGAACCATATCTCGTATTATTTCTTCGTTGTCATCTGTTGGGGTTCAGTGGAAATTATGGGTTTAGTTGTACCAGCCTCGTTACGGAGTAGGGCTGGCCAAGAACGAGGCTGAAAGTAACGACCTAACTTACGATTACTTTTACTTACGTCACTTTTTTTTTTTTCAATATATCGAGGAGTGTGTACGTTTTCCCCATGCCTCATGCTAAAAAGAGAGAGAGAGAGAGAGAGAGAGAGAGAGAGAGAGAGAGAGAGAGAGAGAGATGAAAGGAAAGCTATCATGGCTGTTTTTGTTTTTTGCAGGAATATTAAGAAAAAAAAGAAAGTGTAATCTCTTTCCATATTATGTTAATCAAAATTGGTTTTAAGGGAAGCAGTGGATTATACGTGTGCTTGTGTACCCTGGTCCCGTTGTTTTAGGTACTCAGTGATAGCGTAAGTTGAAACCGGACCCGGAGCAGGTTTCATAAACACATTGAAACGAATACAATTATTTCACTAAGTTTCATATTTAGTATTAATTATCATTACTTAAAGGCACATGTGTATATTCATTTTCTTAAATCATTTGTGGTAGGTGGAGGCGCTCACCATCCACTCACTCGATGTAGTGCTGCTCTCGGGTGTCTGTCCTTTCCTTTCCTCCATCCCTGTTTCCTTCCATCCTCTTCTGTCTTTTCTTTCCTTCATTCTTTCCTCGTCCCTCTGCCTTCGGGTGGCTTTACACTCCCTCTTCTGTCTTTCTTTCCTTCATTCTTTACCCTTCCTTCTGCCTGTGTGTGACTCTACACTGAGTGACAAACCAAATGGTTTCTTATACACCAGGAAACCATTTACTACGCTCGGTGGTGACCATATAACCAAATTTTGGCGCCTGGTGGTTTAGTGGGTAATTATGGCGCTCCAATCGGATTGAGGCGGTGAAGGTTTATATCCAAGGGATGATTGGGTTTATTGTTCACGTAATGCCACTCAGGGATGGGTGAGGCTGGTCACTCTCATCTTAATGTCAGGACCAACTTGCCTAGCCTCGGGCTCCTACGCTTCTCACTCAACTTTTTGCAATGAAGAGCTCGGCGTAACAGCACAAAGAATTGAGTTTAAGGAAATGGTTGTATTATGCTTAGGCTATCTGCTTTGTGTTCTCACTTCAAGATTTAAATCTGCAACACGCAGAGTAAGAGCTTTGTAATAAAGAGGTGGGCAAAACAACCCTAACAATTTTGCCCACATCACACCCACTCTGGTCCAGGTCCAATCATGCCACAACCAGACTTCATTTATATTCATGCAGCTGAGCCTTAGTGTCCACGGAGGAGCAAGAAAGCAGATGTCAAAGCAGAGGATATAACACATTTCTCCGAATTCAGTAACAATGGTTTTTAGCGTATAATTCTGGGGTCATTTGCTCCTTCAGTACCCAGCCATCTCTAACAACTAGCGGTAATATTCATGCGCCTCTCCCCGCGTGGGTGACCACAATGTGAGTCTAGTAAGAGCCACATTCATAACCTCGCAGTCTTTGTTAACACTAAACTCTGGCTGTTCGACTGACGTGCTTTCAGATCTGCTCAATACACTTCACCGACTTTTTTGAGCTTGTGAGTTGAGTTGGAGGGGATGATGGGTTCGTAGTTGAAGTAAAGTGAGGGGAGAAGGAGTGGCACACAACGCATACAGAGAAACACAATGGAAGGGATGGAGGAGAAGGAGAAGGAAGAGAAGGATGAGGAGGGAGAATTAGAAGAGAAGAAGGAGTGGCATAAGTGACTTAAGAGCATGAAAGAATATCTAGGAGGAGATGGAACAATTAAATGTTGCAGAGAAGAGGGAGCGGCAGATGTGGACACAGGTATAAAACAACCTGTGATCAAAATAATCAACGTTCATAATGTAAGTTAACTGCCATAGCCAAGAAGATATGAATTTTAAAGATGGATCTAGAAAGGTATATTAAAATATTGACACAAAGCCATAGCCAAGAAGATATGAATTTTAAAGATGGATCTAGAAAAGTATATTAAAACATTGACACAAGCCATAGCCAAGAAGATATGAATTTTAAAGATGGATCTAGAAAAGTATATTAAAACATTGACACAAGCCATAGCCAAGAAGATATGAATTTTAAAGATGGATCTAGAAAAGTATATTAAAACATTGACACAAGCCATAGCCAAGAAGATATGAATTTTAAAGATGGATCTAGAAAAGTATATTAAAACATTGACACAAGCCATTCAGACTGCTGCCTCTGCTGACACCTTACCTTCCACTCCCCCTACCTCTTCTTTTTTCTTCCTGCCTGTACCTTTCTTTCTTCCTCTCCCGTACACCCTTCTTCCTTCTCCTTTCACCCCTACCTCTTCTTTTTTCTTCCTGCCTGTACCTTTCATTCTTCCTCTTCTGTACACCCTTCTTCCTTCTCCTTTCACCCCTACCTCTTCTTTTTTCTTCCTGCCTGTACCTTTCATTCTTCCTCTCCTGTACACCCTTCTTCCTTCTCCTTTCACCCCATTCTCACTTCCCATCATATCCTTCATTTCATTTTAATCTTTTCTCCTTCTCATCCCTTTCTTGCTGACCTTTCTTACTTCCTGTACCGTTCTTTGCTATCAACGCATTGTCGTATTTTAGTTGGACCAACCAACCTTCGACAATCACCCTCTTCTCCAACGTTCACAGGTTGCCTCATGCCCCTCTTTCTTCCATTTCCTTCACCCCCCTCTCCCCCTTTCTCCGCCCTCTCTTCCTCAGTCTTCCTCCACACCACCTTCCTCTCCTTACTTATCCTTCCCCTCCACCCCCCCGTTACTCCCAGTTAGCAGTTACAGGCACAGATCTGATGGCAAACAAACTATGACAACCGCCCTGGACTAACGACTACACGCACAACCAACGTCCTCTCGTGGTCTGTCGCCATCCCGCACATCCCTTTTAGTCCGACCACCTCCAGTATTTCTCTCCTGTACGTCTGTTTCCTCCCCCTCTCCCCTTTCCTCCCTCACTCCCGTGGCCACAGGCGAAAGCAGCCAGACAGTCCACAACAAAGTCCTCTATGAAAGTAATTAAGGCGTGTACAGGTAGGGACAAAAGTTTGCATAGTGCTTCTACTTCACACTTGGAACATGTCCGTCATCTCTCCTCCCTGGCATAATATATCATGATAATCATCTATGGCAGAAAAGCATACCATATATCCCTCACCTCAGTAATATTAGCCAGCAGAGGAAAGCAACAAGGGATATTAGGCGAGCTCTTGTCCCCGACTGTACAAGATAGCTCCTTCCGTCAGTTACCTGTGTAATGCTGCCGTTTGTCTTGGTGATTAGCAGCGACACTCCTGTTTACCCTCTCTCTTTGACCCTAATTCATTCATACACTTCTCAACATGCATTCTTTTGTTTTTTCTTCTTCTAATTGTAACCCTTCTAGTAACCTTTGATTCATTTTTTTATTGCCTGTTAACCCCCCCTCTCCCCCATTTCTCTCTCTCTCTCTCTCTCTCTCTCTCTCTCTCTCTCTCTCTCTCTCACGCACATTCACTCCTTGTTGACCCCACAATTTTTTTCACGATGTCTTGGGGGGAGATGTCCAGTCTTGCATCTTTCCGGGAGACGTTAGTAACTGTAACGAGGCCAAACCACACCACATCATACCCCACCACCCTCACTCACGCCACCACACAAAATGGCCCTACCACACCACACCACACCACGGGCGTTTAACGAAGGTCCCTGAAGCTCCCGTATCTAGGGTAATACTTTTGTACTTGTTGTAGCTTAATGGTATTTGTCAATAATTCCAGTATTGTGTTTATGTCATCAGTCTTTCTTATCGTCTTCTGATAGCTGTCTTTCGTTGTTACTCTATCATTCCTGTTTTGTGATGATCGCTATCCTACTTTCCTCCCTTTCCTATCGTCGTATATGATAAATTATTAGAGCTGAGTTTCTGTGAACATAGAAGGGTTATAGTACCTCTTCCTTGACTATTTATTTTGCATATTCATCATCGTCATCGTCGTCCATCATCCATAATTCATGAATCATCATTCATAAATCATGAGCCCTCGATTATCAGTCATCAGTCATGAATTATCAGCCATGAATTATCAGTCATCATCATTTATCATCACCTCATATTTAAATAAAATAAATGAGAGTCCATTGAGATGGTGTCACATCCATTCACTTATCATTCATGCCTTAATTTTTTCCTGTCTTAGTTATGCCTTTTTAGTACCAATAACATTTTGTTAATAGCGCACACTTTCAGGATACTAGTATCTCCATGACGAAGTTGATTAGCAAGAATGAGAAGTTAAAGGGTTTCCTGATACACAGAAGTATGGCCTTTAGACCTTCTTTCTGTTTAAACACTTTTTCTTCCTTTTCCTTCCACCAGTTTTCTTCTGTTCTCCATGCCACATTGTTCTTTGCGGTGTGTTCTGTACTCCAAACGGTACACTCATAATGAGCTTGATCAAAGGTAGGAGAGATTAATGTTACAAATGATGAATCGAAATATAGTAGTAGTACAGAGTGGTATGAAGTAATTTCGTTAAGTGATTGTTGTGAACTGGTGCAGAATTGTTAACGTCAGTCCTTACAAACAGGTGGCAGTCAGTAAGGCACAAACCCACTCCAGCTCATTCCTCGAACATAAGGTCAGCATGAAACTGACAAAGCCACCGAGTTACTCGTTCCACATACCCTCTCTTATCTCTCACCACCACCAACCTTCCCCACCATCTTCACTTTCCTCTTGTCCGCTGTTATCCATCACTTCCTCCTCTTCTCGTGGACTTTGGATTTTTTAGTAATGTTTTGGAACTGCTATTCTACATGAATTCTTTCATTACGGTGATTCCATGTTGATTTTGCAATCTTATTATTTAGCTTTAGAAAGATTTCTCATACTCGTACTGGCAATGCTAGAAGGGATCCTGTTAACCCGGTCTTTACTGTGACGTGTTTTTTTTAATTCCTTGAACCCAGCAATTTTTTTATGCAGCTTAAGGGAAACCTCTTGTATCAGAAGGGTGATCCATACCTTTTCAGTGTCATTGCGTTATTTTTATGTGATTGCCAGTATATTCCTATTACCACCATATAAATTTACTGTAATTCATGTTATGAGTAGGCGTCAACAAGTACCAATTCCATCCTCTTTGCATGGTACCTTCACCACATCACTCGCTCAACACACTTCTGTTCATCAGTTAACGTACTGGTGCAGTGGACGTGTACAGGAATATCAGTGATCTTGCCCTGCCCTTCCTTGAATTAAAACCATTGTTTATATGCCAATAAACTAAACGTGAATGTTAAATGCATGAGACTGGGCTTTGGTGTAGGTACTCTGGTGCCTTTGTTACCATGGACAACATATTATCGGCAAGAGAGGCACAAGTGTTGTTGTTGCAGATTCACCAGACACGTTTTGAAAGGCTATGGGGAGAGAAGCAGGAGAGGCGACTAGACTTTTGTTGCCGATGATTTACATTCGTGACTCATGTCATTTTCACCCTCTGCCCCCACCACTGACTGAAGAGAACTCGTAGTCAGAGTTTCACACCAAACAGAGATTTGATTGTAAATATGTCTGAGAATCCTTGGCCAGGACATTTTTTTAATTTTCTCGTTACCTTCAGAGGATTGTACTCAGCTAAGGGGGGATTTCTGAT
Source organism: Coenobita brevimanus (assembly GCF_032717465.1). Classification (NCBI taxonomy): domain Eukaryota; kingdom Metazoa; phylum Arthropoda; class Malacostraca; order Decapoda; family Coenobitidae; genus Coenobita; species Coenobita brevimanus. The sequence continues at coordinate 15,542,370 of NC_137067.1, read as the reverse complement.
AAGGAGGGGTTAGATAAATCCTTGATTAATCCCTTCAATATTGGTGGTTCTTCCAAAGTTAATATAATCGTCTGGTCAGAACTAAAGTAGCAAATACGTCATTGGACTGAAGGGGTAGTATTTGTTGCAGTCTGGTCGTATTATTAAACCTGAGATTGCAAAGGGGAAGGTAAGTTTCTCTTTCTCTCTCTCTCTCTCCCTCTCCCTCTCTCTCTCTCTCTCTCTCTCTCTCTCTCTCTCTCTCTCTCTCTCTCTCTCCATTTCTCTCTTTTACCTAATCGGTGTCGGCCCCTCCCGTGCATCTCCTCAGCTGTCTTCTGTCTACCTGGGGAGCTCATTTGTTTACCGCATCCAGGTATTAACAAGAGAAACCCAGGTGCGACTCTCGGGGCAGATTGAATTGGTGGACCCGGTTTGTTTCACCCATGTACTTCGTCCAGCAGTGCAGTGGAGTGTCTAGATTTCACATGGACTTTTGGGGATCAACTTCTTGGGGAAGACTTGGACTTTGCAAGTATGATTGTCTGCTTAAATGTCCCACGTATAGTTGGTAAGAATTATGAGCGTATTACAGGTGGCACAGAAGGCTTCAAGCACCTCCTTCTTAGCGACTATTGCGTGTTAAAGCTTACATTTCTTTTGCCTTCTACTTATGTTTTAATATCAGCAAAATTTCCATCATTAATACACAAGAGAATACTGACGTGCAATGAGAAAATAAATCGGTAAGGACAGGGCACAACGAAATTTCTCAAGCCACTTAGAATACAAATTTTTTAGTCTACCATGTCCTCTTGTGGCATATCCAGTTCCTCCCTATCTCCCTGCACACCATCTCTCCATCTGAAGCTCTGTCTGCACGGGTCTGATCCCACTATTATATCAGCCACAATTATTCAGCGATGGGGCCGCAATCGGCTTCAAACATCTCCACCAGCCGCTACCCTGGCCCCTCATTACAGCCTAATAAGCATTCACCAACAACCACAGCCATCAATCGCCTCTGTTGGGAGTGGCTGCTTGAATACAGATGCTACGGCCATCCCCACCTATACCCACACTATGTTAAACACTGGTCTTGTGTTCCTGGTGAAAGTATTGTGTTCACTTCTAAACTTCTGCCCTAATAAGAGTATTTTTCACGTTTTCCACGCTACCTCCAAGCGATTTTATTCACCCAGAGAGCTCTTGTGATGAAAGGGTTACTGAAGGGTTGATGCAACCACCTTTGTTCAAAATGTACATCAATCCATCACCCAATCTTACATTGCCCCATGAGGAGCGTAGGAGCCCAAAACTAGGCAGTTGGTCCGGACATTTAAGATGAGAGTGACCAGCCTCACTCATCCCTGAGTGGCATTACATGGGCAATCAACCCAAACCGTCCCTTGGATATAAACTTTCACTGGCTCAATCCGACTGGAGCACAATAATTACCCACTAAATACTAAACCACCAGGCGCCATAATTTGGTTATATGGTTACCACCCAGCGTAGTAAAAGGTTTCCTGGTGTACAGGAAACCATTTGGCTTGTCACTCAGTGTAGAGTCACCCACAGGCAGAAGGAAGAGGAAAGAAAGAAGGAAAGAAAGACAGAAGAGGGAGTGTAAAGTCACCCGTAGGCATAAGGACAAGGAAAGAATGAAGGAAAGACAGAAGAGGATGGAAGGAAAGAAGATTGGAGGAGAGGAAAGGGCAGACACCCAAGAGCAGCACTACATCGAGTGAGTGGATGGTGAGCGCCCCCACCTACCACTAAAAAAAACTCCATCAATATCAAAATGTCAATCAGGTTAAATAAAATTGTCTGGAAATTAAGTGTAACTATATATATCTATCTAACTATCTACCTGTCTGTATCTACCCATATATATGTATCAATCTATCCATTTATATATATATATATATATATATATATATATATATATATATATATATATATATATATATATATATATATATTGTTACATGGCCTATGATTTCATCATCCTTTGTATAATTCTAACGTACAGTATGCTGCATGTTTGATCACGAGCGTGTTCTACCTCACTCCCCCCTTCTCCCCTTATAGTAGAGTAAGTCGTTCTTTCTGTTGTTCAGAGCAGGATTGTCAAGTCTTTGTCCCCTATGGCTTCATTTGCGCGTCCTTCTTACAAGTTGTATCAAGCTCTGCCGGCCCCTATATAATGAGCTCAGTCTCTGCATTAATTGCCACTTAGATCTACTCCTCATTTTGTTCACGTCTCTGTCCTCCCCTGTACAGTTGTTATTATTTTTGTGAGTGCTCAGGAAGTCTCCAACCATCTAGCTGCTGTGTAATTTGAGTATAAGTGTTTATTACATTTTTTTCTTGTACTGTATAGCATAAGGTGTTAATTCGTGGGCCTAGTGAGGTTTTTGTGATTAATGTAAAGTTTTTACTGTCACCAGTAGTAATAATATTTTGTATCTGTAATAATATATCTTGCATTAACTGAGCATTATCCGGTTTTCTCATTTTATCAAGGCTGACTTAGATAAATTTACTCTTGCTAATTTCGTGTTAATAGAGGCTATTGCAGTTAACCATATATTTAACCTGTTTTTTGCCATTACATTATCCTTAGGAGTCCTGAATGTTTAGTTGTTAGTTTGAGCATTAAACTTTAACTTGTGATTTTACCTAACTCTTTTGTTTTGAACCTGGAACTTTGCGGGACAGAAGTCATTTTGGTGTTCTCACTTGAAGTGTTCATTATCTTTCTCTGTTCCGTAACATAAATTTGGCGACCTCTTATCAAGATATTCAGGATATTATCATAAGGATATTGCTTGATATTTTGTAACTGATTTATTCATGATGTCTACTCTTACTACGCTTGATGAAACCAAAGATTCTTTGTCAAATGTGCAAACAGTGTGTGATGCAGAAAACAGAACAAAGAATGAACTTAAGCTTGCTGCTCAACAATTGGGAATTGCTGTTTGCTCTCATCAGTATAAAGATCAAATTGTTGACATGATTAATAAAAGCTTGTTTAATGTAACTCCTCCAGATGAGCAAACGCAGACTGAAATAGCTAAGTTACAGCTAGCCCTGCAGGAGGCTCGTGCTAAGGAGGCTGAGTTTCAGGCACGTTCTAAGGAGGCACAGGCACAAATTGAAATTGCTAGGATTCAGGCAGATCATGAGTATCGCATGAAACAAAGTGGAACTGGATCATCTAGCTCTGATGATTTTGATGTGGCTAAAACTGTTAAACTTGTCCCTCCTTTTAATGAAACTGATTTAACAAAGTATTTTCAGTTGTTTGAGAGGGTAGCTACAGGTTTTAATTGGCCAAAAAAGTATTGGCCAGTACTCCTTCAAACTGTTCTCACCGGTAAAGCTCAAGTAACTTATGCATCTTTGCCTCAGGATCAATCTGATAATTATGATGTAGTCAAGAGCTTGATTCTTAAGGCCTATGAGCTTGTTCCTGAAGCCTATAGAGTAAAATTTAGGACAACTTATAAGTAAGATAAGCAATCCCATGTTGAGTATGCAAAAACAAAAGAAGATCTGTTAGAGCAGTGGTTAAATTCTAAGAATGTAAATTCTGATTTTGATAAATTTAAGCAGATAATTTTGCTGGAGGACTTCAAAAGGTGTATTAATAAAGATGTAAGCCTATATCTTGATGAGAGAAGAATAGATAATTTGTCTGATGCTGCAGTTTTAGCTGATGAATATGTTCTCACTCACAAGAGATATTCTAAAGAAAAAAGGAAAGCTGAGAGTAAGTACGTTGCCTCTACTCAGAGTACAGGTAACAGGAAAGAGAATAAAGATGATGTTTCTGAGGAAGTAAATACCAGCTCCACCTCTAGATTTCAGAAAAGTAAATGTACTTATTGTAGTAAGCTTGGTCATACTACGGAGAAATGTTTCAGGAGACAGCGTGATGTGAACAAAAAGGAGTCTTTAAATATTCAGTCAGTTGGTCTAGTGTCCACCCTTGAGAGTTCCCAGAATTCTTTACCCGAGTTAACTGAATCTGCTTTGAGGGGTAAATTAAATACTCATGATGAAGCTCCTCTTTTGAGCAGTAACGTGGGTGACACTCTCAAGAGTTCATGTGCTAATTTCCTGTCTGATGGTTTTGTCAGTCCTCTGGACAGTAATGACAGGAAATCAGTTAAAATATATCGTGATACAGGTGCTTGCCAATCCCTTATGCTGACCAGTGTTCTAGGCTCTAATGTTAATTTCTCTGATGAAACTGTAATCTTAGAAGGTGTAGGGAATAATTACTTCTCTGTCCCTCTGTGCAGAGTGAATTTAGAGTCTGGTTTTGTTAATGGTTCCGTTATGGTTGGGTTAGTTGAGACACTCCCAATGTCAGATGTAACTTTCTTACTTGGAAATGATATTGGTGGAAGTCAAGTGTGTCCAGCTCCTCAGCTGTCTAGTGAACCAGAGACTGCGACCCAGGATTGTGATGTCCCTGATGTGTTCTCTGCATGTGCCGTCACTAGGGCTAAGTCTTAAGTTACTGGTGACTTAGAGGATACTGATGATGATGATGTTATCCTAGCTGACACTTTTCTTGCTAATTTGGACCACTCACCAGATGAGGCCGTACCCCGCAGTGTTGATAATTTGTCTCGTCAAGAGTTGGTTGAGTTGCAGGTTGCTGACCCTGAGTTGAAAGGTCTAGCTAACTCTGCTTGCAGTGAGGAAGAGTCAGCTGGTGCTTCTACTTGTTATTATATAAAGTCAGGAGTACTTATGAGAAAGTGGAGACCCCCAACAGCATCAGCCGACTGTGAATGGGAGGTTGTACATCAAGTTGTCATCCCTCGTGTTTGTAGGCAGGATATCATTAGAGTGGCTCATGATTCCAGTTTGGCAGGACACCTTGGAGTGAGGAAGACTGTGTCACCCATTTTGAAACACTTCTACTGGCCAGGTATCTTCAGAGATGTTTCCTGGTATTGTAAATCTTGTCACACCTGTCAAGTTGTGGGGAAGTGTAATCAGACCGAAAAGGTTGCACCTCTAGTTCCCATTCCTCCTTTTGAGGCGCCATTCACCCGTGTGTTGGTGGATATTGTGGGCCCTCTTCCTAAGATTTCTTCAGGATTTTCTTATGTGTTGACCCTGATTGATATGGCTACTCGTTATCCTGAAGCCATTCCACTTAGAAATATCTCAGCAAAGAACGTGGTTAAGGAAATGCTAGGGTTCTTCACAAAGTTTGGTCTGCCCAAGGAGGTACAGTCAGACCGAAGTAATTTCATGTCAAATGTTTTCAAGCAGTCTCTGAAAGAGTTGGGCATCACCCAGATCACGTCTTCAGCTTACCATCCCCAGACCCAAGGAGCGTTGGAGAGATATCATCAAACACTCAAATCGATGCTCAAGAAATACTGTTTGGAACATCAGAAAGACTGGGATAAAGGTCTTCCATTCGTTGTATTTGCCGCAAGAGAATCTCCAAATGAATCACTGGGCTTCTCACCCTTTGAACTACTGTTTGGTCATGAAGTAAGAGGACCCCTTAAGCTACTCAAGGAATGCTGGCTGTCGGAGGAAGATGACGTCAACCTGCTGGAGTATGTGATGAAGTTCAAAGAACGGCTGTCCACTGCTTTACAGCTGGCGAGAGAGAATTTAGGAGCTGCTCAGGAGAAGATGAAGACTTGGTATGATAAGAAGTCCAGGTTACGCCACTTTCAGCCAGGAGATCAGGTTTTGATTCTGCTACCAGTGCATGGGCAACCTCTTCAAGCCAAGTTTAGTGGTCCTTATTTCGTGGAGAAGAAACTCAGTGATGTCAACTATGTCATCGCCACATCAGATCGTAGAAAGAACAAGCAACTTTGTCACATCAACATGCTAAAGTTATATCACAGGCGGGACGAAAATAACCCAGTCTGCACTGTAGCTGTTCCACCTGAGTCTGCAAGTGAAGTTCTCCCATGCAGTATGAGCCTGAGTGATAGTTTGGGGAAGAATCCTGGTATCATGAATGATCTCCAGACTAAGCTTTCTCATCTAGCTCCCGAGGAAAGGCAGGAGTTTTCGGCATTACTGCAGGAGTACCCACAAGTGTTCCATGCCACTCCAGGAAGAACCACTGTGTTGATGCATGATGTCGATGTTGGAGACGCAAAGCCAATTAAATTGCCTCCTTACCGTGTGAACGCAGTGAAAGTTCATCTCATCTAGAAGGAGCTTGGCTACCTGTTGGACCACAAAATGATTAAGCCCTGTCAGAGCGAGTGGAGTTCTCCTGTCACTCTAGTCCCTAAGCCAGGTGGGTCACAGCAGCTTTGAATCGACTACAGTCGTGTTAATCAGATAACCAAAACAGACACTTACCCTCTCCCTCGCGTGGAAGATTGCATAGACAAGATCGGAAAGGCTAGGTACATAAGTAAGTTTGATTTGTTAAAGGGATACTGGCAAGTACCTATGACTGAATGTGCTAGGGAGATCTCATGTTTTGTAACACTTGAAAAGACTTTTGCATGTTCTGTAATGCCATATGGTATGAAGAATGCACCAGCCACATTTCAGAAGCCCTTGAATGTTGTAACAGAGGGTTTGGCAGGGTGTGTTGTTTATATTGATGATGTATTAATCTTCAGTGACAACTGGAAAGATCACCTATGCCATGTCAGTAAATTTCTTGAGCGTTTGGTTCAGGCTAATCTTATAGCTAATTTATCAAAGTGTGAGTTTGGTCAAGCTAAAGTTCAGTACCTTGGGTACGTAATTGGTGATGGACACGTTGCACCACCATCAGCTAAGGTTCAGGTTATAAGTGATCTTCCCAGACCTAAAAGTAGGAAAGAGCTACAAAGATTTTTGGGAATGGTAGGTTATTACAGGAGATTTGTTCTTAACTTTTCAATTCTTGTATCACCACTTACAGACCTACTGAAAAAGGGAGTTAAATTTGTCTGGACCGATAACTGTGAATCCTCTTTCAGGAAACTTAAAGCTATCCTATTAAGTCAGCCAGTGCTCGCTACTCCAAATTTTGCTAAGGCTTTTAAGATGGCTGTTGACGCAAGTGATACAGGAGCTGGGGCTGTTTTGCTGCAAGAGGATGATCAGGGTATTGAACACCCTGTATCTTATTACAGTAAGAAGTTCACTCCACCTCAAAAGAACTACTCAACTATTGAGAAAGAGCTTTTGGCCTTGATTTTGGGTTTACAGCATTTTTCATTTTATTTGTGTTCTGGTTTTGACCCCATAGTCATTTATACCGATCATAACCCACTGAAATTCCTTAGTAAGTTTAAAGATAAAAATCAGAGATTGACAAGATGGAGTCTACTTCTTCAGTAGTATTCATTAGACATACAACATGTCAAGGGGAAAGAAAATGTTATTGCAGATTGCTTATCTAGACTTTAGACAGATTGTTTTAGAGTAATAAGAAATTTCCTTTGTAAATTTCTTTTTCTTTGTGGGGAGGTGTCACATAGCCTATGATTTCATCATCCTTTGTATAATTCTAACGTACAGTATGCTGCATGTTTGATCACGAGCGTGTTCTACCTCACTCCCCCCTTCTCCCCTTATAGTAGAGTAAGTCGTTCTTTTTTGTTGTTCAGAGCAGGATTGCCAACTCTTTGTCCCCTATGGCTTCATTTGCGCGTCCTTCTTACAAGTTGTATCAAGCTCTGCCGGCCCCTATATAATGAGCTCAGTCTCTGCATTAATTGCCACTTAGATCTACTCCTCATTTTGTTCACATCTCTGTCCTCCCCTGTACAGTTGTTGTTATTTTTGTGAGTGCTCAGGAAGTCTCCAACCATCTAGCTGCTGTGTAATTTGAGTATAAGTGTTATTACATTTTTTCTTGTACTGCATAGCATAAGGTGTTAATTCGTAGGCCTGGTGAGGTTTTTGTGATTAATGTAAAGTTTTTACTGTCACCAGTAGTAATAATATTTTGTATCCGTAATAATATATCTTGCATTCACTGAGTATTATCCGGTTTTCTCATTTTATCAGGGCTGACTTAGATAAATTTACTCTTGCTAATTTCGTGTTAATAGAGGCTATTGCAGTTAACCATATATTTAACCTGTTTTTTGCCATTACATTTTCCTTATGAGTCCTGAATGTTTAGTTGTTAGTTTGAGCATTAAACTTTAACTTGTGATTTTACCTAACTCTTTTGTTTTGAACCTGGAACTTTGCGGGACAGTAGTCATTTTGGTGTTCTCACTTGAAGTGTTCATTATCTTTCTCTGTTCCGTAACAATATATATATATATATATATATATATATATATATATATATATATATATATATATATATATATATATATATATCTGCCAACCTACTTATAAATGTGTTCATCGAGCCGTCTGTATATATTTATCTACCTATCTGTGTATTTACCAATCTATTCATCTGTCGATATCTATCTATCTATCTATCGTGCTCAAAATGTCAAATAAACACAAACTTGCCATTTCTGTAGAACTGATAAATATTTGTGCCACAGATATAAACACTATCATAACAACTGCACCTCACTTCTATACCACCTGTACCTGAACAATCAAGGTTTTACCCATTCAGCCCGAGGACGTGTTATATCAATGTTGTTCCCGCTCATCTTATTAAATCACCTTAGTAGCGAAAGGATAAATGAAGGCTTTACCTAACATATTCAGTTCAAAAGCCACTTCTAGGCAATATAACCGTTTGAAGACAGCAAGGGAAAAAGGGGTATCGTGTCGAGACGGTTAAAAAAAAAAAAGAAAAAAAAAAGAAAGAAAAGGAAGCGTGTTATTAGTGGAACTGACAGACTGCACAATAACGCTTTACTGGCAATTCCAGTACAGTTTACATCACAGTCGCTATTATTAGCAAAAATAACCCGAATCTTTGTTTACTTTTATTACCGTCATCAACATCAATGGGCCTTTTTTTTTTGTGGGGGGGGGGAGTCTTAGGAAACTTTGTAAAACATCTCCCTCAGCTATTTAATTTGCCTGTTACACCTTCATTGCCTTCCTGTATGTTAATAATGCAAATCATATCAATGTTATAAACATAGAAGTGACAGGCAAAAGAAAAGCAATGTGTAATATGCAAATTTTATCGCCAGTAAGGGCACCAAGAACACTAAAAGCCAACAAAAACACTAACCAGCAACATCAGCAGCATTTTTACCTTAATAACCACTACTATCAACAACCTACCACCGCTATATACTGCTGCTGCCATTATCAACACAATTTTCAACATCAGCTTTAATGTTACCCCAACCACATCCAGTACCACCAATTTAAGTACCACAGTCATCAATGTTGCTACTGTTATCAATGCCTGTTGTTACTGCCGTCAACACTATCATTAGCTACGGTGTTCTCCCCACCATACCCACTACCACCAGCGTCAGTATCAGTGCTATAATGATACAGTAATTACCACCATGTACTCTGACTGCCAACACCATTATTAGCTTATTATAAACTCATTAATTCTGTTGACGTCTGAGTTTGTTCCCTATTTCCCAGACGATGTTACTCAGGTCTGTTGCTGTTTGCTTTCCTTTGTACTCCTTTGTAACTTAGGAAGGATATCTATAAGTGGAAAGGTTGATTTAGGCTATAATTTAACCCTTTACGTTCGAGAATATCCTATTTTATCTATCTATCTATCTATTGCCAGACGCCTTAATCGCATACGAGGTGGCCATAAACAAATCGCCTCCACATCGCCCTATCTCCCGCCATTTCACTGCCCTGCTCCCAACTCACACCCCCCTCTCTCATATGCTCCTAACGCTTCCTATAACATCCACATCCACACCACAACGCTCCTTTACGTCCTCATTTATCAGCCTCTCTCTCCATGTGACTCCACAGGCTATATCCTATGCTTACTAAAATATTCCTGAAAGGGGCAAGAATAAAACAAATGTGTCAGCTGAAGAAGAGGTGAATATTGTAACTCCCATGATACCCACTACCATCAATATAAGTACAGCTCCGTTCAGAAATTCGTACTACACCCAATGTGGAAGGCGCTAGTCTCGGCCCCTCCTTCCCAGACGACAGGTAACAGTTTCGAACCTCCCACGAGCAACCAGAGTTTAGCTAGTATCAAAGCAGTGTCATTCGCTCACCGACTGTTAAATGAAATGAGAATTTTATTTTCATACTCGCAAGTATCAGTCAGTCTTACTGCTGATTAAATGATGAAATTATGTTTATATTCGCGTGCCTTAAAAATTATAATACAGTACTAATAGCAGAAATGCACATAACAAAATATAAGAAGTTCGGCTATGAATCAGTGTGATTAGGCGAGCTAGTGAGTTATCACATGTCTTAATCTCTAGACACGGGCATTATTTCAGCTAACCATCTTAGCTCAGTATCTGTGACCTGTTCTACCGCTTCAAAGCAAATCCAAGCAGCTAAAAATAATTTGTATGCAGTCAAGATATTCAAACATTTAAGAAATATCAGAACAGTTAAAACTCATATTCATACTCAAAACCAGATGAAGACTATTGGTGAAGTCTAAGGAATAATGAAAATCATATGTTTTATGATGAAGTAGCTTACATGATGTTTCCCCTACATAACTACATAACCGTCGGTCTCTCTCTCTCTCTCTCTCTCTCTCTCTCCACACACACACACCAATGTTCATCTGAATTCTCTGCTTGCATCTCTCCCCCATTATGACTGAAACGAGGCACCAGCCTCGCCCCATCCTCCCACCCACACTGCAATGCAACTGTTAACTAGTAATCTGTCTTTCTTGTATACGACTTTATTTTTTGGAATGTCTCATCATGTCTTCTTCCAATGCACAGTGCCCCATTATTTCAAACACAGTGTGTCCAGGCATCTCAATGGAATGGATATTTGTGTGTTTACGTTTCTTTGGAAGGAACCGACAGAGTTTTGATTTATGGCGGTCACATACAAATCAGTCTTAGTCATTCTAAGAACGAGACTCCAATTCCCATCTCTCGATGTATAGCTGTTGTTGTTGTTGTGTAACTCTAGTCTGTCTGGCCAAGCAAAGCCATGAACCACAGTCAAGCAATCGCCTCTGCGGGGCTGTCCCGTGCAGTGATGGGGTGAAACCAGGATATCTGGCCTTAAGCTGCATTTAGTCTCGCTACGCCACTAGCTTTATAGGCAGCAGTTTGTTTAGTACAACAGTTGCCCTTGTAACAATATTTTCATATATAATTTATTTAAACACAAGTATGGATACTCGTAATGTTATTCCAAACTAGATTTTCGGCATTGATTTTTATTAGCGCCATATTTACTAATAGCGAATACTTTCATACACTGAGGTGGTTTGGCCATGTGGAGAGGATGGAGGGTGAAAGACTGATGAAGAGAGTGTATGTGAGTGAGGTGGAAGGGGGCAGAGGGAGGAGGAGGCCGAGGATGAGATGAGGGGATGGGGTGGAGAGGTATATGAGAGAGGGGGGTGTGAGTTGGGAGCAGGGCAGTGAAATGGCTAGGGACAGGGTGACGTGGAGGGGATTTGTTTGTGGCCACCCCGAAATGGATTGAGGCGTCTGGCAATAGATAGATAGAATAGAATACGTGCATGTTAGAAAGGACGGGAGCCCCTCGAAGAACCACCCAGGCTGAAGATTATGTTATTGTCGCGGCAGCAGAGCCAACTCCCCTTACGAACGAGGTGCCCATACGGGACAGTCTTCAGTTAGATGTGTCTGCGCTGACTATCAGGCGAAGGCTGCATGACGCTAGTATACACCATAGAATTCCAGCAATGAAGAAACGCCTGACACAACAACACAGAGAGGGGAGGTTAGCCTTTGTTCAACGCTACTTCCAGGAGAAACTAGACTTTTGGTCGCGAGTCATGTCCACGGTTGAGAAGCGTTTCTCCTCCACCTCGCGTGGTAGGGTTCACTGTTGGAGGAGAAACAACACCAGGTATATGATATTGCCATTTTTATTATTGATAAAATTCCGTACTCTTATTGCCCCCCTCCAGGCTCTGTCTTCGTTGCAGTCATCTGTTTTCTATCACTCTGTTACAGTGATTAACCGATATTCAGACTTCTACGTAAGGAATAGGTCAGTACTGAAGCTGCCTTCCGCAGTCTGCATACCCCTCCATCCTTGATTTCCAGTCTTTTAAAGGGAATATGACCAGGCATCTAAAATAATCAGGATCCCTTATTTTTGGTTTTACTCTGTTCATATTGTCCTGGAAAAAGATATGATTCCTTCTACTCTTTGCCTCTGTTTTCTTTGTATAAAGACAGTGCCAAGAAAAAGATGTGATCAGGACTAAATAGTATAAGGTTAGGGGGACATGTCATCACCTAGTATTGTCTCATGGCTACAGTAATTAAAAAAAAAAAGTAAATATATATTTAACATGCAGATACGAGAGGGTCAACATTTGTGATGAGGCACGATCGGGTCACGTTACCTGTAACATCTGGGGATACCTGATCCTAAATGGCCTGGGTGACTTGTCCAGCAATGAGGGGCGTTATACTGCTAACCAGTATGTCCATATCCTGGAGGAACGTTTCCTGCCATCTTGACGCGCAAAGGGTTTTCCGTTCCCAGATGGACCTATTATTTTCATGCATGACCGGTGCCCCATCCACACAGCACGTGAAGTACAGCAGTGGTTTCAGAGATAAGACACACTTCAGCTCTTAGACTGGCTCGCCAAAGGGGCCGAGCTAAATGTAATAGAACACGTTTGGGCTGAAATGGTTAATACCTGGCAGCCATGACTGACGAGAGGACAAGAAATGAACTCCTCAATCACGTAAACGATCAGTGGGAACTTTGCCGGCGCAACATGATTTCATCCGTGGCCTTGTAAGCTCCATGCCTGACAAGTTGCAAAGCAGTGATTGAGAAAGAGGGAAGATGGACCCGATATTGATATGAAAAGTTAGGCAACTGTTATCATTATATTAAGGATATGTATATATAGATAGACAGATTTAATAGAGATACAATAGAAAGATCGATATAATAGAGATACAATAGAAAGATATAATAAATAGATAGATAGATAGATATAATAGATAGATAGATAGATAGATATAAGATAGAAATAATATAGGTTAGAGATAGAGAGATAGATATTAGATAAATAGATAGAGTACAGATAGATATAATAGACATAGATATAGATAGATAGGTATAATATAGATAGATAGATATAATAAAGATATACATATGATAGACTGCAGATAGTTAGATACGGTATACATAGACAGCTATAGATATAATATAGATAGATGTAGATATAATATAGATAGACAGATATAGATACAATATAGATCATATATATATATATATATATATATATATATATATATATATATATTATCTCATCAGCCGTTTGAGTGTCCACTGCAGGACCGGCCTATCCCTACCGAAGTGGGGACGATACAGCCAATGTATCTCTAACAAGTGGCTTAGGCTGTCTAATAGAGATTGTATGTAGGGTGAGAAGTGCTTGTAAGTGTAATTGTTGTGTTAGAGTGGCTTTGGATGTGTTTGTAGTCTGTGAACCAAGTGTAATCGGCCCGCTCAAGTCGGCTGGGTGCAAGCATACTTTAGTATGTGACACTGGTTCAACCACAGCACCCCTTGTTCCGCCAATGCAGTACGTGGCCAGAAGAACGCTCTCAAAGTTTATTACCCTGGTGGGGAGCGAACCCTAGTTCTTCAGTGTACGAAAACGCACACTTTACCACTGTACTACAGAGGCTCAAATATATATATATATATATATATATATATATATATATATATATATATATATATATATATATACACACACACACACACATACATATATATATAAAAATATATATATATAAATAAATATATATATATATATATATATATATATATACACACACACACACACACACACACACACACACACATATATATTGTTACATAGCCTATGATTTCATCATCCTTTGTGTAATTTTAACGCACAGTTGCTGCATGTTTGATCACGAGCGTGTTCTGCCTCAGTCCCCCCTTCTACCGTTATAGTAGAGTACGTCGTCCGTTCTGTTATTCAATGCGGGATTGTCGAACGTTTGTCCCCATCGCTTCATTTTCGCGTCCCTCTTACAAGTTGTGTCAGGCTCTGCCGGCCCCTATATAATGAGCTCAGTCTCTGCATCATTGCCACTTAGATCTGCTCCTCATTTTGTTCACATCTCTGTCCTCCCCTGTACAGATATTATTATTGTGAGTGCTCAAGAAGTCTCCAACCATCTAGCAGCTGTGTGTAATTTGAGTATAACTGTTGTTGCATTTTTCTTGTACTGTATAGCATAAGTTTAATTTGTAGGCTTAGTGAAGTTTTTGTAATTCATGTATGGATCTTTATGTCAGTCATTTTTGATAATAGTTTGTATCTGTAATTATTTATCTGGCATTCACTGAGTATTATCTGGTATCTCATTTCATCAGGGCTGACTTAGATAAATTTACTCTTGCTAATTTCGTGTTAATAGAGGCTATTGCAGTTAACCATATATTTAACCTGTTTATTTGCCATTACATTATCCTTATGAGTCCTGAATGTTTTGTTGTTAATTTAAGCATTAAACTTTAACTTGTAATTTTACCTAACTCTTTTGTTTTGAACCTGGAACTTTACGGGACAGTAGTGACTCTTCGTATTCTCACTTAAAGTGTACATTATCTTTCTCTGTTCCGTAACATAAATTTGGCGACCTTTCATCAGGATATTCAGGATATTATCATAAGGATATTGTTTGATATTTTGTGACTGTGATATATTCATGATGGCTACTATTACTACACTTGATGAAGCCAAAGATTTTTTGTCAAATGTGCAAACAGTGTGTGATATAGAAAACAGAACAAAGAATGAACTTAAGCTTGTTGCTCAACAATTGGGAATTGCAGTTCACTCTCATCATTCTAAAGATCAAATTGTTGGCATGATTAATAAAAGCTTGTTTAATGTAACTCCTCCAAATGAGCAAACGCAGATTGAATTAGCTAAGTTACAGCTAGCTCTGCAGGAGGCTCGTGTTAAGGAAGCTGAGTTTCAGGCAAATGCTAAGCAGGCTGAGTCTCAGGCTAAGGAGGCGGAATCTCAGGCTCGGATTCAGGAGGCACAAATACAGGCTCAGGCACAAGTTGAACTTGCCAGGATTCAGGCAGACCATGAGTATCGCATGAAACAAGGTGGAACTGGATCATCTAGCTCTGATGATTTTGATGTGGCTAAAAATGTTAAACTTGTCCCTCCTTTTAATGAATCTGATTTAACAAAGTATTTTCAGTTGTTTGAGAGGGTAGCTACAGGTTTTAATTGGCCTAAGGAGTATTGGACAGTACTCCTTCAAACTGTTCTCACCGGTAAAGCTCAAGTAACTTATGCATCTTTGCCTCAGGATCAGTCTGATAATTATGATGTAGTTAAGAGCTTGATTCTTAAGGCCTATGAGCTTGTTCCTGAAGCCTATAGAGTAAAATTTAGGACAACTTACAAGCAAGATAAGCAATCCCATGTTGAGTATGCAAAAATCAAAGAAGATTTGTTAGAGCAGTGGTTAAATTCTAAGAATGGGGATTCTGATTTTGGTAAATTTAAGCAGATGATTTTGCTGGAGGACTTCAAAAGGTGTATTTATAAAGATGTAAGCCTATATCTTGATGAGAAAAGAATAGATAATTTGTCTGATGCTGCAGTTTTAGCTGATGAGTATGTTCTCACTCACAAGAGATATTCTAGAGAAAAAGGGAAAGCTGAGAGTAAGTACGTTGCCTCTACTCAGAGTACAGGTAACAGGAAAGAGAATAAGGATGATGTTTCTCAGGAAGTAAATACCAGCTTCACCTCTAGATTTCAGAAAAGTAAATGTACTTATTGTAGTAAGCTTGGTCATACTACGGAGAGATGTTTCAGGAGACAGCGTGATGTGAACAAAAGGGAGTCTTTAAATATTCAGTCAATTGGTCTAGTGTCCACTCTTGAGAGTTCCCAGAATTCTTTAACTGAGTTAACTGAACCTGCTTTGAGGGGTAACTTAAATTCTCATGATGGAGCTCCTCTTTTGAGCAGTAACGTGGGTGACACTCTCAAGAGTTCATGTGCTAATTTCCTGTCTGATGGTTTTGTCAGTCCTCTGGACAGTAATGACAGGAAATCAGTTGAAATATATCGTGATACAGGTGCTTGCCAATCCCTTATGCTGACCAGTGTTCTAGGCTCTAATGTTAATTCCTCTGATGAAACTGTAATCTTACAAGGTGTTGGGAATAATTACTTCTCTGTCCCTCTGTGCAGAGTGAATTTAGAGTCTGGTTTTGTTAATGGTTCCGTTATGGTTGGGTTGGTTGAGACACTCCCAATGTCAGGTGTAACTTTCTTACTTGGAAATGATATTGGTGGAAGTCAAGTGTGTCCAGCTCCTCAGTTGTCTAGTGAGCCAGTGGCTGTGTCCCAGGATTGTGATGTCCCTAATGTGTTCCCTGCATGTGCTGTCACTAGGGCTAAGTCTAAAGTTACTGGTGATTTAGAGGATAATGATGATGATGATGTTATCCTAGCTGACACTTTTCTTGCTAATTTGGACCACTCACCAGATGAGGCAGTACCCCGTAGTGTTGATGATTTGTCTCGTCAAGAGTTGGTTGAGTTGCAGGTTGCTGACCCTGAGTTGAAAGGTCTAGCTAACTCTGCTTACAGTGAAGAAGAGTCAGCCGGTGCTTCTACTTGTTATTATGTAAAGTCAGGAGTACTTATGAGGAAGTGGAGACCCCCAACAGCATCAGCCGACTGTGAATGGGAGGTTGTACATCAAGTTGTCATCCCTCGTGTTTGTAGGCAGGATATCATTAGAGTGGCTCATGATTCCGGTTTGGCAGGACACCTTGGAGTGAGGAAGACTGTGGCACGCATTTTGAAACACTTCTACTGGCCAGGTATCTTCAGGGATGTTTCCTGGTATTGTAAGTCTTGTCACACCTGTCAAGTTGTGGGGAAGTGTAATCAGACCGAAAAGGTTGCACCTCTAGTTCCCATTCCTCCTTTTGAGGCGCCTTTCACCCGTGTGTTGGTGGATGTTGTGGGCCCTCTTCCTAAGACTTCTTCAGGATTTTCTTATGTGTTGACCATGATTGATATGGCTACTCGTTATCCTGAAGCCATTCCACTTAGAAACATCTCAGCAAAGAACGTGGTTAAGGAAATGCTAGGGTTCTTCACAAAGTTTGGTCTGCCCAAGGAGGTACAGTCAGACCGGGGAAGTAATTTCATGTCAAATGTTTTCAAGCAGTCTCTGAAAGAGTTGGGCATCTCCCAGATCACGTCTTCAGCTTACCATCCCCAGACCCAAGGAGCGTTGGAGAGATACCATCAAACACTCAAATCGATGCTCAAGAAATACTGTTTGGAACATCAGAAAGACTGGGATAAAGGTCTTCCATTCGTTGTGTTTGCTGCAAGAGAATCTCCAAATGAATCACTGGGCTTCTCACCTTTTGAACTACTGTTTGGCCATGAAGTAAGAGGACCCCTTAAGCTACTCAAGGAATGCTGGCTGTCGGAGGAAGATGACGTCAACCTGCTGAAGTATGTGATGAAGTTCAAAGAACGGCTGTCCACTGCTTTACAGCTGGCGAGAGAGAATTTAGGAGCTGCTCAGGAGAAGATGAAGACTTGGTATGACAAGAAGTCCAGGTTACGCCACTTTCAGCCAGGAGATCAGGTTTTGATTCTGCTACCAGTTCATGGGCAACCTCTTCAAGCCAAGTTTAGTGGCCCTTATTTCGTGGAGAAGAAACTCAGTGATGTCAGCTATGTCATCGCCACACCAGTTCGTAGAAAGAGCAAGCAACTATGTCACATCAACATGCTAAAGTTATATCACAGGCGGGACGAAAATAATCCAGTCTGCACTGTAGCTGTTCCACCCGAGTCTGCAAGTGAAGCTCTCCCATGCAGTATGAGCCTGAGTGATAGTTTGGGGAAGAATCCTGATATCATGAATGATCTCCAGACTAAGCTTTCTCATCTACCACCCAAGGAAAGGCAGGAGTTTACGGCATTACTGCAGGAGTACCCGCAAGTGTTCCGTGCCACTCCAGGAAGAACCACTGTGTTGATGCATGATGTCGATGTTGGAGACGCAAAGCCAATTAAATTGCCTCCTTACCGTGTGAACCCAGTGAAAGTTCCTCTCATCCAGAAGGAGCTTGGCTACCTGTTGGACCACAAGATGATTGAGCCCTGTCAGAGCGAGTGGAGTTCTCCTGTCACTCTGGTCCCTAAGCCAGGTGGGTCACAGAGGCTTTGCATCGACTACAGACGTGTTAATCAGATAACTAAAACAGACACTTACCCTCTCCCTCGTGTGGAAGATTGCATAGACAAGATCGGAAAGGCTAGGTACATAAGTGGGTTTGATTTGTTAAAGGGATACTGGCAAGTACCTATGACTGAACGTGCTAGGGAGATCTCATTTTTTGTAACATTAGGAAAGACCTTTGCATGGTCTGTAATGCCATATACAGATTGTTTTAGAGTAATAAGAAATTTCCTTTGTAAATTTCTTTTTTCTTTGTGGGGAGGTGTTACATAGCCTATGATTTCATCATCCTTTGTGTAATTTTAACGCACAGTTGCTGCATGTTTGATCACGAGCGTGTTCTGCCTCAGTCCCCCCCTTCTACCGTTATAGTAGAGTAAGTCGTCCTTTCTGTTATTCAGTGCGGGATTGTCGACCGTTTGTCCCCATCGCTTCATTTGCGCGTCCCTCTCACAAGTTGTGTCAGGCTCTGCCGGCCCCTATATAATGAGCTCAGTCTCTGCATCATTGCCACTTAGATCTGCTCCTCATTTTGTTCACATCTCTGTCCTCCCCTGTACAGATATTATTATTGTGAGTGCTCAAGAAGTCTCCAACCATCTAGCAGCTGTGTGTAATTTGAGTATAACTGTTGTTGCATTTTTCTTGTACTGTATAGCATAAGTTTAATTTGTAGGCTTAGTGAAGTTTTTGTAATTCATGTATGGATCTTTATGTCAGTCATTTTTGATAATAGTTTGTATCTGTAATTATTTATCTGGCATTCACTGAGTATTATCTGGTATCTCATTTCATCAGGGCTGACTTAGATAAATTTACTCTTGCTAATTTCGTGTTAATAGAGGCTATTGCAGTTAACCATATATTTAACCTGTTTATTTGCCATTACATTATCCTTATGAGTCCTGAATGTTTTGTTGTTAATTTAAGCATTAAACTTTAACTTGTAATTTTACCTAACTCTTTTGTTTTGAACCTGGAACTTTACGGGACAGTAGTGACTCTTCGTATTCTCACTTAAAGTGTACATTATCTTTCTCTGTTCCGTAACAATATATATATATATATATATATATATATATATATATATATATATATATATATATATATACAAACACACACACACACACACACACACACACACACATATAGATATATATATATATATATATATATATATATATATATATATATATATATATATATATATATATATATATACTAAAAAAACAGAAATAAAAATGAAATTGTCTATTTTTGTTTGAAAACATCTGTATAATTATCCTTATATAATTTCCACCGCCTACGCGAAGCAAGGTCACTCACACGTAATAAATATAATGTGTTCCTTGGCCTTCCCACACAAACAGGACGGATGAAGTAAACTATTTCAGTGTCTTTACCTCCATATGCGACTTGTTAATGCGTCGGTGGTGGTGGTCGGTGGTCGCGGCGGCGGCGGTGGTGGTGGATTGTGGGTGGTGGTGGGTGACGGCGGTGGTGATGGGTGGTGGTAGGTGGCGGAGACGGTCGTGATGGTGGCTATTATTGTTATTGTTGTTGTTCTTGTGTGTTTGTGTTTACGTTTGTGTGTGTGTGTGTGTGTGTGTGTGTGTGTGTGTGTGTGTGTGTGTGTGTGTGCGCGCGTGTTTCAGTGGGAGAATAGTCAACTCATAAATTACTTATTGATTCATATCAGACTTCTTCCTTTCCCTCTATTTGTGTATTGTAACTTGTTATTTGTATACATATTTTCATCACAACCGCATTTTGTCCACGTATTTCCTTCATTAATATGTAATCATACTTGCCAATATCTATATAAATATCCGTTTCATCTCAAATTTCGCATTCGTCGTGTGACTGAAACTGTTCCGGTATTTGCTGCTCTGTCTGTGGTGGCGAGAGGTTCGGGGTATTAACATGTCGTCCAGAAAGAGCGGACCGAAGTTTGAGCCTTCCACTTTGGGTGTAGTACGAACTTCTGAACGGAGCTGTACCATCACCATTAGTGTTGCTACAATTACCCTTACCTACTATCATCATCACCATTATTAGAATCATCAGTACCCCTACCTCATCCACGACCATCAGTATAAGTACCATCACCATTAGTGTTGCAACCATTACCATTACCTACTATCATCAACACCATTATTAGGATCATCAGTACCCCTACCTCATGTACGACCATCAGTATAAGTACCCCTATCATCTGTATAAGGACAAATACCATCAGTCCTGCTACCATTACCATTACCTACTATCATCAACACCATTATTAGGATCATCAGTACCCCCACCTCATCCACGACCATCAGTATAAGTACCACTATCATCTGTGAGGAGCAGACTGTAGCACCAGTCGAGCAGGGCAGTACTCCCATGGTGGATGGAAAGCTGATCACAGGGAGAGCTGGAGCTCCCGTTTCATCAGCCCTCGGGACTAGTTCCTGACCATCTCCCTTAGCTGAACTTTTTCAGTGTCCCAATAACACAGAGAGTAGGCCAGTATGCTCTCCAGTACAAGTTTCTCTAACTGTCAACACCAAACTACATGCACAGTACACACTACACTTCCTTTTCCAAAATTCAGAACAAATCATGGCATCTCAATATATAGTCTCAAAGTCCCGGGGGGGGGGGAGACCAAAACTGCCCCCTCCATCCACCCCTTTCCCGGTGACGACTCGAGCTGCTGGGATCCACTGTCTGACTCACTTCTTCTTCATTTGTGCAACATTCGCGGCCTTTCCTTTAACTTTCGCTCTGTTGAGCACCACCTCTCCTCCTATAAACCTCACCTTTTTCTTAACTGAGACTCAGCTGTCTGAGGCAACTGACAGCAAATCCTTTTCTGTATCCTCCTACTTTCTCTATACTCATTTCAAAGCCAAAGGTGGCTGTTGTGTATATATAGGCTATGTAACAACTTATTTTGCTCTAGTGTTCCTGAACTCGATTCTTCTGAATTCTCTACACTCTGGCTCCGGCTTTCCTGTCATTCTCTGATTAAATATATCTGCGCTGTCTGCTTATCCCGTAATTCTACTGACTATCAAAAATTCTACGACTATCTTACTTAGTTCTCCGCTCCTTTCACTGATCCACCTGGTGAAAAAGCCTACATCTTTTCTATCCTTGTGTGGACAGAATTTAAAACAGAACGACAGAGCTATGTAGGAAAATGAGGCGCACTGTTTAAAGTATAGGATTAGACAGAGGGATGACAGGACGTAAACAGCAGGGCGACAGGAGGAAGCCAGATGGGCGACAGGAATGGAAAAAGACAGGAGCGTGACACAAGGAAGACAGGACTAAGAAAAAAAAGGTGAACGGGAGAAGATAGGAGAGTGGCGGCAGGAGACAGGCAGGAGGTTTGCTATGTTTAGTGACGATTTAGACAGGAGGAAGGCAGGAAGGAAATGGTGGGAATGATGGTCCGGTGGTTGAGTAGTGGACTGCGAACCGAGAAGACACGATATCGATCCTAGGCTGGTGCAGGAAACAGTATGAGGATTTGAATTGTGTTACACCATTTTTCCATTTTTCAGTCCCAAAAGTTTTTCTTATAATAGTTACCTCCTCATTATTTTTTTTACCCTGTACTAGAATTTTACACCTGGTGAGTTTAGATATAGCCTCAAGAGACAAATAATAATAATAATAATAATAATAATAATAATAATAATAATAATAATACCATCACATCAGCCCTAAATGAGACAGCCAGTATGAACGGTGGGTTTTAGCACCAAAACAGCGACTTAATGAAGGTGTGTCTTGCCTACTAATGCACGTAGAAAACAGCTTGGCCGCAGGGAACGAACTGTCTAATGTATAACCCGAGTTGGATACATTAAAAAGAAATAACAGGGTGACAAAAATTGTTGTGTGGTGAGTATGATGTTAAACGAGAGGTCGAACTACAGATGTGGGTCAGAGGTTGGGTTTCATGTCATAATCTAGTGGAGAAAAAAATGGTACCGAAAAATAGTACAGGAACACTAACGGCAGCCAAATGTACCCACGCTTAATAAGGCTAAATACACAGACTGGATGAACGGCAGGAGTTGTCAGGGCAAGAGTTTCACCAACTAATTTTATCATGTTCTCGTCCACTTACTTTCTAGTGGTCGCGTTAAGTTTGGCATTTTAATCTAACGTTAAACAATTACATATAGCTGAAGGGAAGTCATGGGAGCCTGAGAGTATAATTACTGTCATGATAAGGACATTCCATGAGACATCTTCCTTACATCTTTATTTTCCGGATATTTCTTGCTGATATTCCCTTGTAAATTATTTAATATAAACTGTCGATTTTGAGATATTATTACCAGACAGAATATTTAAAGAACACAGGCTAAATATATCATTATAGACGAGATTCTGGAAAGCGTTCTTGGCGAAGGATCTATCTATCTATCTATTGCCAAACGCCTTAATTCCGTAAGGGGTGGCCACAGACAAATCGCCTCCATGTCGCCCTGAACCCCGCCATTCACTGCCCTGCTAGCAGCTCACACCCCCTTCTCTCATATACCTCTCCACTTCATCCCTCCATCTCATCCTTGGCCTCCCCCTCCTTCTCCCCCCCTCCATCTCACTCACATACCCTCTCCTCTTCAGTCTTTCACTCTCTATCCTCTCCACATGGCCAAACCACCTCGTCGTCTAAGGCATAAAAAGGCTGTTAAGACAAATTTCCATTAAAGAAGCCCATTACTTGTCTAAAAACAAGTTATTTTACGTTTCAATATAGCATTAAGCTTTTTTCCGCTCCATGATCCACACAGGTCTCCACTATTCACTCCACTCGTCCTTCCACCCATTATTACGATGACGTTTTCTTCCATATATTAGTTTTATCTCGTCAGTTCAAATTAACAGTGACGATGCTTCTCAGAGTGTTGGAGATAAAAATAATCTTCATTCACCTCTTCCACTGTGAACTGATTACCAAAATATATAGAAAATTGTGATATGCTGACGACTTTAAGATGAAAACAAACATCTTATTGAAGGGAATGAGTCACCTCCCCCCATACCCGACGCCTTCAGCCCCATACAACCCCCCTCCCCCTTGGAAACACGAGGTGAAATCCTTCGCTGATTCTCAACCCTTCCACTAAGTTTGATCGAAATCAGATCACACACACACACACACACACACACACACACACACACACAGGCAAAACATCACAGCCTCTCTCTCTTCACGAACGCTGGTGTAGTAAAAAGTTAATAGAGATGAATGAGGCCAAATCAGGTATCAAAATAACAGAACGTAGGTCGGGTAATCGAAGGTAATCGAAGTATTCTCTCTCTCTCTCTCTCTCTCTCTCTCTCTCTCTCTCTCTCTTCGAGGTAATTCTTTCTCATCCAATTTTTCATGCAGGCTGTTATGCCGGAGGGAGAAGTGGGTGGGGAGAGCTTCACCGTACAATCCATTACTGTAATAATAATCGTATTTTTTAGTGAAGATTGGGACACACTTCATCGCTTGAGTTAAAAGTTATGATCTGTAAAGTCTGTGTATCTGGGGTGCTTTGTAACCTCTCTCTCTCTCTCTCTTTCTCTCTCTCTCTCTCTCTCTCTCTCTCTCTCTCTCTCTCTCTCTCTCTCTCTCTCTCTCTCTCTCTCTCTCTCTCACACACACACACACACACACACACACACACACACACACCAAGGCATCCTCCCTCCCTCAGGCCATCACACCATAGGCCACAAAAAGGTGGGTCGAGTGTGTCAGGTGGCCCAGTTACCTGGAATCTCGCTCACGGGCCGTTTTTGCCACATCGCCTTCATATATATACTTAAACTACAGGTATTGGTTTTTTCTGCAGTGAGATGGGCAGCTTAGGAAAGAATCATAATAAAGTAACTGAAGAGTGAGTCACGAAGAAGTTACGCTGAGAAAATAGGGTTGAGGGCAGAAGTTAGAAGCAGTGCCGTTTAGCTATGGGGGGGGGGGGAGCATGGTGAGCGCCCCCACTCCAGTCAGGCCCATGGCCCTCCCACTGCCCTCCCCCTATTTGGAATTTCAGCAATGAATCCCCTCAAAATAGGGACTGGCCCCACTTGGCTCCCCCATTTGCGGAAGCCTGACTATGCCACTGGTCCAGAGGGTATGTTTCCTGCCAATACTTCAGGGATACCGATAAATTTACGCGGAGAAAGTACAGTTACGGTCAGGAGTTATGGCGAGATGACGATACAATTTGTGGTCAATAACTCCGGCCTGACGGCATCAAAAGCTTTGCTAATGTCTAGTGTGACTAAGAGTGTTCTGTGTGGTGGTCTAGCTGAATTGATTTGTAAGGTCTGGAAGAAGAGTGTTTGTGGAGTGTAGTGGCCTAAAACCATGTTGTGATGGGGCTAGGGGTGTGTGAAGTGTCACTAATTGTAATACCAGTCGTTCAGTGACTTTGGAGAGGATGCAGAGAAGTGTGATGGGACGGTGTGAGGAAGGTAACGGCCTTTGTTGGGTTTGGGGATAGTGATGATAGTACCTTGCTTCTAGATGTTGGGTATAATGTTGTGTGTGTAGCTGTAGTTTGATATGTTAGTGAGTGCTTGTATGCCTTGTGGTCCATGGTGTTTAAGGTGTATGTTGTTTATGTTGTCTGGTCTACAGGCAGATGAGTGCTTAAGGTTACTAATGATGTGCTTCGTCTGATTGTAAGTGAAAGGTGCGAAGTCTGGGCCTGTGGGGAACTCTCTTTTGCGTCAGATGACACGTCGGTCATCGAGATGGGGGTTTAGATGGCTGACATGTGAAAAGTGATTGATGAGAGTGTTTGCTTGTTATTTGTCTGAGGGTATGGTGTCTGTTGTTGTGATGGCTGCATGTGATTGTGTAGTGTCGCTGTTGGAGAGTGAGATGATGTTTAGTGTCAAGAGTTCCTGGTGTCTGTTTTGTGATCAAGTGTTTGGAGATAATCATTCCTATTTGGTGTTTGCTGCTTTGATATTTTATTGTTTATTTGAGTGTTGAGTTCTTGTATTTGTTGCACGGTGTCTTGTGTATGGGGTGTTGGGGAGTGTCGTAGTGTGTCGCATAGACTGATGAGGCCTTGAGTTTCTACTGTGAAGTTGGGGTTGTGTGTCTTTCTGTTGCCTGTAGGATGTGTCTTTTGTCTGCGTTTTGCATGATTGTAGTAAAAGTGTGCACAGCGGTGTTGATACTTGTGATGGGTGTACTGTTTAGTGTGTCAAATTGTTGTTCTCTTTCAGTTGTGAAGGCCTCCCAGTTGGCACACCTATAATTAGTGTGTGTGTGTGTCTGTGGCCAGCTGGGGTGATTCTGGTTTTGGTAGTGATGATAACTGGGAGGTGTATTTGTTGATGGGTCTTGGATTGCACTCGATGTCACCAGCTAAATGAAGTCTTTGGGATATGACCACAGGGGAGTCATTTCTCCGTGTAGAAAAAAGTGTTGTTGTGTGTGTTGTGGGAAGATGTGGTACTTGCCCGGGCGACCAAAGCCACTCCCAGGTTCTTCGACAGGGGGGTTTGTGGTGGTTTGGCCCCCATGCCGTCCTCCTCCTTCGCTTCGACAGCCCATGGGGAGTAGACCCACGACGAAGACGCCAATGCTTCGGGTTACCACAATTACCTCCCTTGGTGTTCCTGTACTTATTTTAACTACCAGTCCATAAAGTCTAAATGGAGACCTGATATGAGTGGCACCAGTACTTCATTATCACTCCTTAGCCACTCCATCACTATCAACAGTCACAGTTAATCACTCACTGCACCTTCACTATCACTCCTTAGCTACTCCATCGCTACCACAAGCACCCTCACTCTCACTACATCCTCACTATCACTCCTTAGCCATTCCATCACTATCACAGTCACACTTAATCATTCTCACTACACCTTCACTATCGCTATCACTTCTTGGCCACTCCATCACTATCACAGCCACACTGAATCACTCTCATTATACCTTCACTATCACTATCACTCCCTAGCCACTCCATCACTATCACAGGCACACTGAATCACTCTCACTACACCTTCACCATCACTATCACTCCCTAGCCACTCCATCACTATCACAAGCACACAATCACTCTCACTACATCTTCACTATCACTATCACTCCCAAGCCACTCCATCACTATCACAGCCACATTGAATCACTCACTACACTTTCACTATCATCATCACTCCCTAGCCACTCCATCACTATCACATCCACACTGAATCACTCTCACTACACATTCACCATCACTCCCTACCACTCCATCACTATCAGCCACACTGAATCACTCTCACTACACCTTCATTTCACCAGCACCCCCCTAGCCACTTCATCACTATCACAACTACACTTCATCACTCTCATTACACTTTCACTATCACCATCATTCCCAAGCAACTCCATCACCATACAACCACACTTATCACTCTCACTACACTTTCACTATCACCATCACTCCGTAGTCACTCCATCACCATCACATCCACTTACTAGCACTCACAAAATCACTCCCTCATTAAGTCTTACACTTAATACAAAATGATGAAAAAACAAAAGGACTAAGAAAGATGTCAAAATAAATCGTAATACAGAAAACAGAGACAGAAATGAAAGTTTAATTTACGTAAGAGGTAGATTACGAGAAGAGAGGAAAACAGATAATGAGGAAAAGGTGAATTTATTGAAAAAAAAAAAAAAAGGAAAAACTGCAAGATGTTAAGAACGAATGAAAAGAAACAGAAGATAAAAAAAAAAAAAGAGACCTGTAAAAGTGAAAAATTCGAGTAATGAGAGAGAGAGAGAGAGAGAGAGAGAGAGAGAGAGAGAGAGAGAGAGAGAGAATCCCACATTATTAGTAATTTAAAAAAAATAGGCCTTAAAAACCTAAATGTCAAAGATTCCAAATTTAGCAGCAAAAATGTACTAAATTGGAATCTGGCCAAAAAAAGAGAAGGAGAACGAGAATGTGAGGGCGGTGAAGGTGAGGGCGATGAAGGAAGTGAGGGGGGTGAAGGAGGTGAGGGGGTGAAGGAGGTGAGGGGGGTGAAGGAGGTGAGGGCGATGAAGGAAGTGAGGGGGTGAAGGAAGTGAGGGGGTGAAGGAGGTGAGGGGGGTGAAGGAGGTGAGGGGGGTGAAGGAGGTGAGGGGGTGAAGGAGGTGAGGGAGGTGAAGGAGGTGAGGGGGGTGAAGGAGGTGAGGGGGGTGAATGAGGTGAGGGGGGTGAAGGTGTGGGGGTGAAGGAGGTGAGGGGGGTGGAGGTGAGGGGGATGAAGGAGGTGACGGGGATGGAGGAGGTGAGGGGGACGGAGGAGGTGAGGGGGATGAGGAAGATGAGGGGGTGAAAGAGGTGAAGGGGGTGGAGAAGGTGAGGGGGATGAGGGGGTGAAGGAGGTGAAGGGGGTGGAGGAGGTGAAGGGGATGAGGGAAGTTAGGGGGAAGGAGGAGGTGAGGGGGATGAGGGAGGTAAGGAAGATAAGGGAGGTGAGGGCGATGAAGGGGGTGAGGGGGATGAAGGGGGTGAGGGCGATGAAGGGGGTGAGGGGGATAAATGGGGTGAGGGGGATAAATGGGGTGAGAGGGTGAAGGGGGTGAGGGGGTGAAGGGGGTGAGGGGGGTGAAGGGGGTGAGGGCGATGAAGGGGGTGAGGGTGGTGAGGGGGATGCAGGAGGTGAAAGAGGTGAGGGCGGTGAAGGAGGTGAGGGCGATGAAGGGGGTGAGGGGGTTCAGGGAGGTGAGGGGGATGGAGGAGGTGAAAGAGGTAAGGGCGGTGAAGGAGGTGAGGGGGATGACGGATGTGAGGGCGGAGAAGGAGGTGAGGGGGATGACGGAGGTGAGGGCGGTAAAGGTGAGAGAGATGGAGGTGATGGAGGTGAAGGCCGCCCAAACCAACATCCTCAATGGCCACCTCATCCTGGAGGCTAAGTCAATCCAGGACCAAGGCACACACCGCCCCGCCCTTGGATGTTTTGCAGGATTTGGGGGCCGTTCTTTCTGGAGGGAGGGAGGGAGGGATGGAGGGAGAGAGGGAGGGAGGATAGGGAGAGACGGAGAGAAGGGAGGGAGGGAGGGGGGAGAGGGAGATACGGAGAGAAGGAGAGAGGTAGGGAGGGAGCTTTTTGGCCCCCGACACACACCGCCCCGCCTTTGGGTGTTTTGCAGGATTTGGGGGCCGTTCTCTCTGGAGGGAGGGAGGGAGGGATGGAGGGAGAGAGGGTGGGAGGATAGGAAGAGACGGAGAGAAGGGAGGGAGGGAGGGGGGAGAGGGAGATACGGAGAGAAGGAGAGAGGCAGGGAGGGAGCTTTTTGGCCCTCGACACACACCGCCCCGCCCTTGGGTGTTTTAAAGGTTTTGAGGGCCGCTCTCTAGGTAGGGAGGGAGGGAGGGAGGGAGGGAGGAAGGGATAGAGTTTCTCGGCCCCGGGCACACACCGCCCCGCCCTTAGGTGTTTTAAAGGTTTTTGGGGCCGCTCTCTCAGTAGGGAGGGAGGGAGGAAGGGAGAGAGTTTTTAGGCCTCGGGCACACACCGCCCCGCCCTTGGGTGTTTCAAAGGTTTTTGGGGCCGCTTTCTCGGTAGGGAGGGAGGAAGGAAGAGAGTTTTTCGGCCCTGGGCACATTTAAAGGTTTTGGGGGCCGCTCTCTTGGTAGGGATGGATGGATGAAGGGAGGAAGGGAGAGTTTTTTGGCCCCAGGCACACTGGATGTGTTTGAACCGGGTTAGGGTGGGGTTGGCTGGAGTGGTATGGGGTGGAATTATCAGACTTAGTAGGGTGGAGTATGGCGGGGTTGGTTCGTGTGGACTGGGGTTTTGGTGAGGTTGGATGAGATAGTTTGGGGTGGAAATATCAGGAGAGGTATGGTAGAGTATGGTGGGTTGGTTGGGATGGAATGGGGTTATGGTGGGATTGAGTGGGGTAGCATAGGATGGAAACATCAGGAAAGGTAGGGTGGAGTATGGTGGGGTTGGTTTGTGTGGATTGGGGTTTTGGCGGAGTTAGATGGGGTAGGATGGGGTTGAATTATCAGGCGGGGTAGTAAAGTGTATGGTGGGGCAGGTCTGGGTGGAACGGGGTTATGGTGGGGTTGGATGGGATAGTATTGGGTGGAATTCTTAGGCGAAGCGGGGTGAAGTACGGGGGGTTGGTTGGGGAGGAATTGAGTTATGGCAAAGGTAGATGAGGTTATATGGGGTGGACTTATCAGGCGAGGTGGGGTAGACTATTGTGGGGTTGGTTGGGTTTGAATAGGTTGATGGTGGGGTTGGATGGGATATTATGGGGTTGAAATACAAGGTAGGGCAGAATATGGTGGGGTTAGTTGGAATGAAATGGGGTTATGATGGGGTTGGATGGGGTAGTATGGGGTTGAAGTATTTGGCGGGGTAGGGCAGAGTATGACTGGGTTGGTTGGGGTGGAATGGGGTTATAGTGGAGTTGGATGGGGTAGTATGGGGTGGATTTATTAGGAGAGGTAGGGTAGAGTATGGTGTGGTTGGTTGGAGTGGAATGTGGGTATGGTGGGTGTCGATGGGGTAGTATGGGGTGGAATTATCAGGTGAGG
Source organism: Coenobita brevimanus (assembly GCF_032717465.1). Lineage (NCBI taxonomy): Eukaryota > Metazoa > Arthropoda > Malacostraca > Decapoda > Coenobitidae > Coenobita > Coenobita brevimanus. The sequence goes on along the minus strand of NC_137067.1, from coordinate 15,512,465 downwards.
TAGGGTAGAGTATGGTGGTGTTGCTTGGGGTGGAATGGGGTTATGGCAGGGTTGGTTAGGGTAGTATGAGGCTGAATTATCAGCGAGATAGGGTAGACTATGGTGGGATTGGTTGGAGTGGAATGGGGTTATGGTGGGGTTGGATGGGGTAGTATTAGTTAAAATTATCAGGCGAGGTTGCGTAGGGTATGGTGGGGTGTGTTGGGGTGGAATGGATTTATGGTGGGGTTGAATGGGGAAGTATGGGGTGGAATTATCAGGCGAGGTAGTGAAGAGTATGGCTGGGTTGGTTGGGATGGAATGGGGTTATGGTCGGGATGCACTGGGTAGTATGGGAAGAAATTATTAGGTAAGGTAGGGTAGAGTATGGTGGGGTTGGTAGCGGTGGATGGGGGTTATGGTGGGTTTGGATGGGGTAGTATGGGGTGGCATTATCAGTGAGGTAGGGTACATTATGGTGGGGTTGGTCGGGGTGTAGTGGGATGATGGTGGGGTGTGAAGGGGTGTTATGGTATGGAATTGTCAGGTGAGGTAGGGTAGAGTACGATGGGGTTGGATGGTGTGGAATGGGGCAATGGTGGGGTTCGACGGGGTATTTTGTGGAAAAAAAAAAAGAGTAGATAAGCAGTGTATGATGGGTTTGGGTGAGGTAGAGTGGAGTAATGGTGGGGTTGTTTAGGGTAGTATGGGGTGGCATTATCAGGCAAGGTAGTGTAGAGTACGGTGGGGATGGTTGGGCTAGAGTAGGGTAATGGTGAGGTTGGCCATGTTGATGTGTAGAAGGACAGTAGACCGTGTGGTGTTGGTCTACTGGTGGGCTGGGTTGGTCTACATTCTGGCCAGGGTGAGGCACAAGTCCTGTCTACACAACTACCTATTAATATTCAGCTGGACCAAACCAACTGACTGTCAACAATGGTCTCGCTGCGGGAATTATGCATTATTTATTTTCTTTAGTCGTCTCTCTGCTAATTCTTTCCCGAGGGTTGAATGAAATGTGTATATTTGCTAGGATGGCGTCAGGGAGATAGAGTGCTTTGCTAGTGGTGGAGGAAGGCAGTGACGTCATCAAAAACCAACCATTCAATCAGAATCTCCCCACTGAAGTGCTGTTTGTGGTGATGTTAACTGGACAGCTGCTGAGGGAAAGAGGTAAATGCATGGAAGCAGTCTATTTTAACACTAGATACTTTGCAGGCTTAACCTCACTGTATATAACCCAGAAAACGGTGATAGTGTACATCTGGGTAGGGAAACTGTGCTGCACCTACACCTGGGCAGGTTTATGACGAAATGATAAACTGTGGAAAGAACATTAATTTTCTTCCATAATTAGCTTCAGCGAGGTCAAGTGTACTAAGATCGACTATGTGCATTCTTTAATATCACGTACTTTGTGTGTGTGTGTGTGTTTAGCGGGATAATAGGTTCATGAGAATTAGGTCCATGGGGTGAACAGGTCCATGGTATTAACAGGTCTATGTTGGAAAATAGACTAATGGGTAATGTCTGGGGAAAAGGGGCCAAGTAGGAAGATAGGTCCCGTGAGTAAAAGCAGGTCAACGAGGGAAATAGGTTAATGAGAGGAATAGGTCGAGGTGCGAATTTGAGGCTTTCCTATAGGGAGGAAATAGGCCCATGTTTAAATACAGGGTCATGGGAAAAATAAATAAAAAAATATATAAATCCATGGGTAAAAGATCCATACAGAAAATAATTATATAGGAAAAATAGCTCTTTGTGAAGAATGGAACCATGGGGAAAAATAGGTTTCTGAATAATATTTCCATGGGTAAAACAGGTCCATGGCTTCGTGCATGTCTTATCACCCAATTTTCAAAGCACCCATTCCCTTTTATGGACACTTCTTCAAAATGACAAGATGAGATCGCATTTTACAATAATTTTACATCGCTCTCTTCACTAACAGCTTCACTTCATGTACAGTTGTGATTAAGTATGAAATGATCCGAAAAATAAATCTGGTGGACGTGCACTAAAAAAAGAAAAGAGAAAAAATCTAGTAAATTATATACATGAAACTAACATTATTTTGATCGTATTCTGAAAACATAACTTGTGCAGGCGAAGGTAAGCCCCTATATCTGACGGGCATTTGAGTAGCGCCTGTGACTACTTAGAGGTGCTCAGCGTACACAGCACATTACACAGCACATCAGCGATGATATTGGAGGCCAGACACGTCCCAGCCTCGTCATGTGCTTCAGAAATTATTGCTAGAAATTGGGGGCTTGCCTTCCCGTTCGTCAATTAATTTTTGAAGCATAGAAGTAGTTTGTTTCTGAAATTACTCTCTGGGGTCGTTGAAAAAATGAATTCTCTAGACCTACATTCATTCCCCACCTCCCTAGAATAAGGCAAGGGAAAGGAGGGGAGGAGGGGTTACAGAGAGAGAGAGAGAGAGAGAGAGAGATTAAAGGAAAGGACTAAAGATACAGTGCGGGGAAGGAGGGGATGTAAAGAAGTGGAGAGGGAGGAAGAGGAAGGAGGGAAGTAAAGTGAATTAAGGAAAGATTATAGAAGGAATGTGAGACAGGAAAATAAAAGCAAGGCAGAGACCAAGAAAGACATTAAAACAGATGAGAGAAACGGTGAAGACGAGGGAGACAAATGATTCTTGAGTTGATAGCCGTAAGGTGCGAGGAGGGGGAGGATGAAGAGGAGGGAAAGGGTGAAGGGAAGGGGAAGAATGAAGGGGAGAGGGAGGATGAAGAGGAGGGAAAGGGTGAAAGGAAGGGGAAGGATAAAGGGGAGGGGGAGGATGAATAGGAGGGAAAGGGTGAAGGGAAGGGGAACGATGAAGGAGAGGGAAGGAGTGTAAGGGTTGGGGAGGATGAAAGGAGATGGAAATGGTGAAGGAGAGGAAGCGGATGAAGGAATAGGGAGGACCAAGGGAATAGAAGGAGGGAGCGGAGGGGGTAGATGAGGGAAGGGGAGGGAAAGAGATAGGGTGAACTCGGTGATAGGAAGGGATGTGTAGATGGGAAGAAGGAGATATGGGTTTGTGGGTCAGGCGATCATACAGAAAGATAAAGATTCATATAATTAAGCAAAATACATAATAATGATAATTTGGGGCGGAGATTTAAAGTGTTTTATGTCCTTCTGTAATTGCACCATGTTGGTTCAGGCCAGCGACACACACACACACACACATACACACACACACACATAACCACCTCGTATTTCACATGCACCGCTTTCACCAGACACACTTTTCTGATTGGTACTTGGCTAAACTGAGGAAAAATTCATTCTGGCTATTACTGTGGCTCCATCTCCTGCTGTAGACCTCAATGCAGATCAACAGTGATCGAAAGAACGAGAAAAGAGTACAATGAAGCCAGGGTATACGAAAGATGTCGGGGAAACTACACTGAATCGACTAGTTTGAAATGAACACAACAGAAAGAAGACTGTGAAAGTAATGAAGGCAGCGACAACCCCGTGAAGAAAGGCATAGTGAATTTTTGCCACTACCTGAAGAATTTATTGACGAAGAGGTCATCGTAGTGGTAAATGGGTTTTTATCCTAACTGCTGAATTATTCCTTCCGCGAATAGCCTGGGTGCCGTAATGACTAATATATCGTCATGCCAGAGCAATAACCAGTCCTGAGACGCAGTTATGACGCTCTTATATATTTCCCTGAGACGTTAATATGGGATGATGAAGCGTTGGGAGAGAGTGCAGTTGTTTTTCCTTGGCAGACTGAGGGCCCAGAATCACAGACAAATACCTTTAACGACTGGTAATGGCTCAGTGATTGGTGGTACAGCAGCTGCTCAGTGAAGTCTCGCAGCGCTTGGTTCCTTATACTGGCGGTGCGGTTTTATGATGCTGTGTTGTGGTTACGGTAATGATGAGTGACGCTTTAGTGCTGCTGCTGGAAGTAATGGTGTTGTGACGCTACTCTGAGATGCTGAGGCTGGAACTAATGGTGCTATGACACTGCCTTGAGGTGCCTATTCTGGGGGGTCTGTCGATGGCTAGTGTTTCTGGTAAGGGCCATGGCTGTGGTGGTGTTGGCTGGCTTGTGAAATCCTGACAATAATTATGTTCTCGTCTTTGTTTCGGTAGTCTGGTTGATCTGTGACATTACTGTTTATGATTTCTTGGGAGGGTCGGGTCGTAGCATTTTGAAATATGGCTGGTTGGGCGGGATAATCTTGGCTGGTGGTTTGGTCGCTGATCGTGGTAATGGCGTCGGTTTGTGATGCTGGTGTTTTTCGTAGGGGGGTCGTGGTTTGTGTTAGTGTGGCTGGTTGGTTGGTCTAAGGACATGTAGACGGTGGTGGTGTGTTGGTTGCAGGTCTGTGGTGGTGTGGTTAGCCAGTAGTGGTTTTTGAAATTAGTGCTCTATTCTTTGAGAGGCAGTGATTTGGTGTGGTCAAGGTGTGGTGCTCCGATCAGTTATGCTGTTGGTTAGTGGATGATCTTTACTCAGGACCAAAATCACTGTTCCTATTAATTCCAGCAAGTACGAATATCTTCTCTCTTTCAACTTTGAGATTTAACAGTCGCCAGAAACATTACTAGAATTTAGTTGGATAGATAGCAGACCAAAAAGAGGATACCTGGGTAACCGCTCGCGTTGATCTGCATCAATGGTTATAATTCTGAGGATCGATGTGAATTGGCCACATATGAGGGGACTGTGACTGGCTAATGGTGCACTTGTCAACGGTGCTCGTGATTTCTGCAGTGGTCTGCTATACTCCACATTGCTTACTCCCTCGCCGAGGAAGAGGAAAGGGGGTTACTGCATCTTTATATCCTGCTCTGTTTGTAGCCCCCCACTCAATACCTGGGATAGAGGGCATTGTGCTGCGTTGAGTGGTGAGGCTGGTGGTGTGTAGAGGCGGGTTCTCTACACAGGCTAGGGTTAGTATGGAGTGGGAGGAAGGACAGACGCAGACGGAGATGAAGTGAACCGCGTTAGGCAAACTACAAGAAAACGCATACTCTGACACAGTAATCCACTTTATCTACACACACATCATATAGTAAGCGTAAGAGCGTTGTGGTGTGGATGTGGATGTGATAGGAAGCGTTAGGAGAAACACAATGAGGTGGTTTGGCCATGTGGAGAGAATGGAGAGCGAGAGACTGACGAGGAGAGTGTATGTGAGTAAGGTGGAGGGGGAGAAAGGGACGAGGAGGCCAAGGATTAGATGGAGGGATGGAGTGGAGGTTTATGGGAGAGGGGTGTGTGAGCTGGGACTAGGGCAGTGAAATGGCGGGCGACAGGGCAACATGGCGGCGATTTGTTTGTGGCCACCTCTTACGGGATTAAGGCGTCTGGAAATAGATAGACATTATATAGATCAGCCACAGCCAGGAGTTTACCCAAGGCTTGATAAAGGAAAGTATTTATAAAGGAACTTAATCCTTTCATGGTCTTGTCTCCATCATCCTTATCGTCACTCATGTCCATTGCCTTAACTCCTAAATCTTGTCTCTTATTTATATTTCTTTTTTTCCTTTCTGCAGCCTTGATTGCCTCTCTTCTTTTGCTTTAACGTGCCATTTTTCGCTCACTTTTCCATCGTCGCCATTCATTCACGTTTCCCAAAGGCTCGGCAAAATTTTAATGTTCCTGATGCATTAATCTGTCTCTCCGTTGTGCAAAGGCTTATTTAATTTATTGCCATGGTTTATTATCATTCTTGTTATTTTTATTAATATTATTATTATTATTATAATTATTATTATTATTCCAGTTCTACGGTTCCACATTCTCTCTATCTGTTATACGGTTCCATATTAATTCATTCATTCTCTCCCCCCCCCCTCTCTCTCTCTCTTGTCCCTCCTACCTCCTCCTCCTCTTTACTAGTACAGGGCAGGGAGCGGTGGCCAACACTCCCTCAGTCCCCCCCACCCCCCCCCACCACCACTCATTCGTAGGCTATGCTCCCCACGCCTTTCATTCACTTTTTCCACGCACACCCACTCACACGTACAAAATTTTCTCTTCACGTATATAATTTTCTCTTCACTCAAACAGCTATCATACACTGCACAAACAAAACATTATAAAGTGAAAGAGACGAAGCAAAACTACTTCTGATTAAACCCTAAAGGATGCTAATTTTTACTGTCAAATTGGTGAAGATCATTGATAAATAAGACCCGTGCACCCAAACCTCCGTCTTCCTCTATTTTGCTTCCATGGACAATACCTACCTAAATTTCCACACAGGATCGGTCATACATGGGTTTCGCTTCACTGCTCATACATATTGATTTTAGTTATCCAGGTCTCATTCATTTGTTTATGCTTGTGTCTGGCCATTCCTGCACGCCTACCTGCCTCCAACATACCTGTATATTCACCAAGATCAGTTTTAATACACTCGTATCACCATTTATTTTACGATAATTCAACAGCACCAAAAATACAATATATTCTTATAGTTCCTTCGTTCCTTCACGTTGTTCTTCGACTCCTGGATATATTTCTCTAAGTTTGAAAGGTGATTCTCTCTCTCTCTCTCTCTCTCTCTCTCTCTCTCTCTCTCTCTCTCTCTCTCATGACCCACTGACAATTCCTTCCCCTCACAACACAACACACACCTCATTCAGCCATACTGGGCAGGATCATCATTATTACTGAATCCTCGCTCACCCACCCCTCGTCCCCCTCCTCAGGTACTTTATCACACACGAGTCTCCTCCACTTGTCTGCCTTTCCATCCCAGGCAAGGAAGGCAGGACTGAATTTCTGTCCTTGTCTGTCTTGATTTTAGCCTAGATTACCTTGAGAGAAACTTCTGTAACTACCTGTGCCTGTCTCTTTACCTCTCTCTCTCTCTACCTACCTACCTACCTAGTTCTCAGTACCTGTCTCTCTCTCTCTCTCTCTCTCTCTCTACCTAGTTCTTTTTACCTGGCTCTCTCTCTCTATTTAGTTCTCTTTACCTCGGTCTCTCTCTCTCTCTCTCTCTCTCTCTCTCTCTCTACCTAGTTCTCTTTACCTGGATCTCTCTCTCTCTCTCTACCAAGATCTCTTTACCTGGATCTCTCCCTCTACCAAGATCTCTTTACCTGGCTCTATCTTTCTACCTAGTTCTCTTTACCTGGCTCTCTCTCTCTCTCTCTCTCTCTCTCTCTAGTTTTCCTTACCTGGCTCTCTCTCTCTCTCTCTCTCTATTTTTCCTTACCTGGCTCTCTCTCTCTCTCTCTCTCTCTCTCTCTCTCTCTCTCCCTGATTCTCTTTACCTGCCTATCATGATATGTGTAACTATGCACCTCTATTTGCCTACTACCGTATATGTCTTAGCTACCTTCGTATCTATGTATTGCCTGACACTGAATCCTGTGAGGGAGTGGCTTCGATAAAAAGGTCTCCTGGGCATTGCAGTGTCCCTACTCAGTAACTGCCACTCTTCCCAAGAAATAAGACTCACATAATACAATCCCATCGGACCTTCTGCCAACCCTCCTTCTTTTTCAGGTTAGTCTTCCTCTTCTCCTTCCAACCAATCGACTTTCAATCACCTCCTTAGTGTTATACTCTTCACACCCTGTACATGCTGTCTTTGATACTGTTAACTTACTTATGACCACTGCTGTTGTATGGGTTTGTGTATGAGTCAATATGCGTCATGATCCTAGGTAATGTAATCGATAACTGCAGAGTTTGTCGGTATGATCTGGGAGAGGATGGACAGCGACAGACTAACGAGGAGTGTATGATAGTGAAGCGGAGGGGAAGAGAGGGAGGGGGAGGCCAAGGATGAGGTGGAAAGGAAGAGGGAAGGAGAGGCCGAGGATGAGGTGGAGGGTAAGAGAGGGAGAGGGAGGCCAAGGATGAGGTGGAGGGTAAGAGAGGGAGGGGGAGGCCGAGGATGAGGTGGAGGGATGGAGTGGAGACGCATGAGAAAGAGGTGTGTGAGCTGGGAGGAGGGCAGTGAAATAGCTGTGGACAGGGCGACATGGAGGCGATTTGTTTGTGGCCACCCCTCACGGTATTAAGGCGTCTGGCAATAGGTAGACAGTTATATAGATGTGCAGGTAAGTGTATTTGCTGTAATTGTTGTTTACTGGACAAATTGTCATCCTTCGTTTACGTCATCCATCTGCCGGGATAGAACCACCACTTCCGGTCAGGTGAGTTAGTTGATTAGCCACCTGTCTGTATCAACCTATGGAACTGCAGCCTAAATTACGATGTGCTTCCGACGATGAGAAGAAAAACAGGAGAAAGTAGACGCCAGTATTACAGTCCCTTAAACTTGAGAGAAGAGCATATGTTAGTAGGGTCTAGGCAATAACCCCATAACTATAAGGAGTCCTCTAGCGGGTTAAAATCATCCAGTTGAAGCAACGCTAAGAATATATGTAAAGCATCAGCGAACAGAACTCCCTTACTGAGAGAGGCTATCTACATAACACCGCTGGCCAACAACAAGAGCATACCCATCATCGCATTGCAGGGATTAGTCTTTCGTTCTTTCCTACAACTCGCATAATGTTCGAACTCAGTATATTCTTCCCTGCCTCTGACTTCACCCTTTACACTATCTCCATACTGATGTCACATTCGGATATTCTGACGTCAACTGTCTGATCGTGTAGGCTGAGATTAAATACTGTAGGAAGAAAAATCGATTTCGTAAGGTCACGTTTTGGAGGGCGCTGTTTCTCACTGCTAAACATATTGTAGTTCATAGTGAGAATCGGACAGACTATCTACCGTATCTATCTATCTATTGCCAGAAGCCTCAAACCCGTAAAGGGTGGCCATAGACAAATCGCCTCCATGTCGCCCTATCCCCCGCCATTTCACTGCCCTCCCCTAGCTCACACATCCCCTCTCTTATACACCTCTCCACTCCATCCTTCCATCTCATCCTTGGCCTCCCCCTCCCACTGCCCCCCTCCACCTTATATACATTCTCCTCGTTAGTCTCTCGCTCTCCATCCTCTCCACATGGCCAAACCACCTCTGTGTCATAATACGTCCGATTTTACTCAGTGTGAAAAGAGATGATATTCACAAGGACCTTTGCAAATTTTAACTATAACGTGGCCTTGATTTTAGCTACTGAACGGATCTTGAATTTGGCTCTCTCTTTTGTTTTTGTTTTATTCTTTGAGGGAACAGTTTGCGGGCTCCTGGCCTTTGGTTCCTTCTTCCTTGCATTAAAAAAAAAAAAAAAATCAGGCGTCATATTATGTCAAAGTATTTTTCACATGACTATGCACACTGGTTTGTTGATGTCTGGTAGCGTATAAGTGATGATAAAATGAAATCAGTCTTGTACACAACTTAACGTCAAGGAAGTTCATGAAGACAGCGTGACACCTTATGCACTCACACCTTACCCACTCACACCTTACCCACTCACACCTTATGCACTCACACCTAATGCACTCACACCTAATGCACTCACACCTTACCCACTCACATCTTATGCACTCACAACTTACCCACTCACACCTTATACACTCACACCTTACCCACTCACACCTTATGCACTCACACCTTACCCACTCACAACTAATGCACTCACACCTTACCCACTCACACCTTATGCACTCACACCTTACCCACTCACACCTTACCCACTCACACCTTACCCACTCACACCTTACCCACTCACACCTTACCCACTCACACCTTACCCACTCACACTGTTTGGCTTCATCATTCACCCTGTCCTGCCTCTCACACAATTTAATACAATCACTGTGTCCTGCCCGTCTCACACTAATACATTCACTGCTACATCTCTCACACTAATACATTCACTGCTACATCTCTCACACTAATACATTCACTGCTACATCTCTCACACTAATATATTCACTGCTACATCACTCACACTAATACATTCACTGCTACATCACTCACACTAATACATTCACTGCTACATCACTCACACTAATACATTCACTGCTACATCTCTCACACTAATACATTCACTGTTACATCACTTACACTAATACATTCACTGCTACATCACTCACACTAATACATTCACTGCTACATCTCTCACACTAATACATTCACTGCTACATCACTCACACTAATACATTCACCGCTACATCTCACACTAATACATTCACTGCTACATCTCTCACACTAGTATATTCACTGCTACATCCCTCACTCTAATATATTCACTGCTACATCTCTCACACTAATACATTCACTGCTACATCTCACACTAATACATTCACTGCTACATCTCTCACACTAGTATATTCACTGCTACATCTCTCACACTAATACATTCACTGCTACATCTCACACTAATACATTCACTGCTACATCTCTCACACTAGTATATTCACTGCTACATCTCTCACACTAGTATATTCACTGCTACATCTCTCACACTAGTATATTCACTGCTACATCTCACACTAATACATTCACTGCTACATCTCACACTAATACATTCACTGCTACATCTCACACACTAATACATACACTGTTACATCTCTCACACTAATACATTCACTGCTACATCTCACACTAATACATTCACTGCTACATCTCTCACTAATACATTCACTGCTACATCTCACACTAATACATACACTGCTACATCTCACACACTAATACATACATTCACCGCTACATCTCACACACTAATACATTCACTGCTACATCTCACACTAATACATTCACTGCTACATCTCACACTAATACATTCACTGCTACATCTCACACTAATACATACATTCACTACTACATCTCACACACTAATACATTCACTGCTACATCTCACACACTAATACATTCACTGCTACATCTCACACACTAATACATTCACTGCTACATCTCACACACTAATACATTCACTGCTACATCTCACACACTAATACATTCACTGCTACATCTCACACTAATACATACATTCACTGCTACATCTCACACTAATACATACACTGCTACATCTCACACTAATACATACACTGCTACATCTCTCACACTAATACATACATTCACTGCTACATCTCTCACACTAATACATTCACTGCTACATCTCTCACACTAATACATTCACTGCTACATCTCTCACACTAATACATACTTTCTCCCTTGTTCATGCTACTCCACGGTCTAGGTTGCTTCATTCAGGCTGACCCGACGCCTACCCACTCACTCTTTCTGGCCAGCGTGAGAGGGAAAGCGAGAGGGAGGGAAAAGGGGAAAAAGGGTAAGGGGAAAGTGAGAGAGAGACTAGAGAGAGGGAAAGTGGAAGGAAAGGCGAAAAGTATGAAGGAAATAAGGTTGTGAGAAAGGAAAATGAAATGGAAAAAAACATGAGTGGAAAGAAGGACGAAAACGTGTATGACTGGGATGGTTAGAGAGAGAGAGAGAGAGAGAGAGAGAGAGAGAGAGAGAGAGAGAGAGAGAGAGAGACTGGGGTGAGAAGTAAAAAAAAAAAAAAAATGGTAATCTAAAGAGAAAAAAGAATTATACCTGAACATTAAAATTATGTTTATAGTAAAATGTAATTATTTCGGCCTAAAGTGGACTCCCTTCTCGATTAAGACACGTTACTTTATGGCCCAAGTTATTCTATCTATCTCTCTAATCCCTCAAAGGGTGGCCGCAGACAAAACGCCTCAGTCGCTCTGTCACCCACCATTTGACTGCCCTCCCCCCAACTCACTCCCCCCTCCCTCATATACCTCTCAACTCCATTCCTCCACCTCATCCTCGGTCTCCCCTTCCCTCTCCTTCCCTCCACTTCACCTACATAGCCTACACCCTCTTAGTCTTTCATTCGTCATTCTCTCCACATGTCCTACCTTAATAATTACCGGTGCTATAAAATGAGTCGCTAAAATGAAGAGTTGATGGAGAAAGGAAGAAACAGAAGGAGGAGAAGATATGAAGGAAAAGAGGAAGGAAGAAGAAAAGGATGGATTTATAAAGCGAAGTCAATGAAAAAGGAACGGAGGAAAAGTGAGAAAAGAGAGTCAGAAGGAAAGAGGAACGGAGGAAAAGTGAGAGAGAGAGAGAGAGAGAGAGAGAGAGTGTCAGAAGGAAGGAGGAACGGAGGAAAAGTGAGAGAGAGAGAGAGAGAGAGTCAAAAGGATGGAGGAACGGAGGAAAAGTGAGAAAATAAAGAGAGTGTGAAAAGGGCGGGTGAAAACCAGTGGCAAGAGACAAAATTACTCAGATGGGAAGGATGGTTGCGAGGGAAAAGAAATGAAACGAGGAATCACGGTGGAAAGGGATTTGGGAGGGGGTGGAGGGGATGCAAGGAGAGGTTCTGGTGGATGGGTAGGTGTTGGGGAGGGGGAAGAGAGTAAGGTAGAGTGGGAGGGGAAGGGGGTAAGGTAGGGGGGTGGGGGGTTCTTGGGATGAGGCAGAGAAGCGAGAGAGTAGAGGAGTGAGGAAAAGTGGGAAGAGGGACCGAAGATCGGGTACAAGGAGAAATGGTTGGGGGAGGTGAAGGGGGGGAGGTGAAGGGGGGGAGGTGAAGGGGAGGGGAGAGCAGAGAAACTGAGAGGGGAAGGAGGGTCCGCAGACGGGGTAGGGGAGGGGGTATGGAGACAAGGTATGGGAGAGGGTATAGGTAAGAGGGAGGGAGATTGAACATCCTGGATCAGAGAAAGGGGTAAGGGATGAGGTAGGGAATAAGGGGAGGCGAAGAGTTAGAGTCGAGGAAGTCGGATGGGAGAAGGGATAAGGGTAGGGAAGAGGGCCCAACGAAAAAGAAGGGAAAGATATAAGGGAGAGAGAGTGGGGGGTGGAAGAGGTAGAGCCAAGGGGTGAGGGAGTGTAGGAGAGGAGAAGCATAAGGAGTAAAGGATGAAGGGAGGGGCCTTGGAAGGGGATACAAGGGGGAAACGCTCTTTGTTAGTGACGTAGCGATAGGGGGTAGGAGCGTGAGGAGGGGATAAGGGATAGAATGGTGAGGGGTCTGAGGATGGGGAATGGTGGTGGGGGAGGGGTGGGGGAGACACACAACAAGCCCTGACCTCGACTCCCAGTTTGGCTGAGGAATGCCATTGGATGTCTATGCTGGGGGGAAGAGAGGAGGAGGGGAGATAAGAGGGAGAAGGAAGTGAAAAGGAGAGAGGTACGAGAGGGAGGGGCCGTGGAAAGGATGACTGGAGAGAAAAAGGGCTGTGAGAGGGACACAAATGGAAAATGAGAAGGGAAACTGAGAAAGATGGGGGTGGAGGGAGATGAGAGGGAGGCAGGTGAAAGAGGGAATTGTGAAGGAAAGGCAGGGTGGGGAGGGGGAGAGAATGGGAGGTAGGTGAAAGTGAGAGAAGGGGGGTGAGTAAGGGAGGGGGCAGAAGAGGGAGGGGAGAGGGAGAGAAAGCAAGAGGGGAGGAGCACAGGGAAAGGGAGAGATGTGGAAAGTAGAAGGAAATAAAAGTGAAATAAGCCTGAGAGACTAATAGTACGAGAAGGGCACAGTAAAGGTACAGTGAAACGGTGAGTGAAAAAGAGCCACAAGATAGCAGCATGAACTACAACAAAAAAAAAAAAAAAAAAAATCTGTAAAAAAAAAAATAGAAATGCTGGGGGAGAATGTTTAATATGGTAAGAATTCAGTAGCAAAATGAATGATCATCGTGTGGAGATGACTGAAAGGTAAAAGGGAAATGAGCGAGGAAAAAGATGAGATTACAGCAGTGAGAGCGGGAATAATAATACAATTAGTGGGAGAGCACTTACGAAGGAAAATGAATGTGATAATGACCAGAGGAAAGGAAATGAGAAAGTGTAGGACACACAAAAAAAGAAAAAAACATGAACAATTGGAGAAAGTTAAAGGACGGAAGATGTCGGGGAAAGAGATATGAACTTTAAGGTAAAAACTAACAAGGATAGTTATAAGATGAATAAAATATGCAAGCAAAGTGAATCCAAGAAAAAAGGGGAAGTGTAATAACGTAGGATGATATAAGAGCAGAGGTGAACGGGAAGGATTGGACACGAACGAGACTCTGGGGTACTAACAAGGAAAAAAGGTGAAGTGTAGTTCGTAGGCAAAGAGTACTAGGGTAATGGGAAGACGAGAGAGAGAGAGAGAGAGAGAGAGAGAGAGAGAGAGAGAGAGAGAGAGAGAGAGAGAAGACTGAAGAGGTTAAAGAAATTATTGCTGATAAAATCCTTAAAGGGATAACGCCTTAAAACAATGCTGGGAAGAAGAGGTGGGAGCGGCGGCAGGCGTGACGATCTGGTGGTTACAAGGAAAGAATATCTAATATTGTGGGAAAAGGAGGCGAAGAGAAGGTGAAGGGACGGATGAAGATGGAGGGGAAGATGGAAGGGAAGGAGAGGGGCTGGGAAAATTGCAGGGAGATGTGGATGAAAAATGTAATGGGGGAAAAAGTGATGTAAAAAGACAATAAAAGAAAGAAGGGAAGCGTAGTTAAAGATGCTGATACGAGGAAAAGGAAGATGTTCGGAAAATAATATTACATGTAAATAAAAATGGGATATTGGTTGAATATGAGTTTTAGAAATGCTGGAGATGAAGGTGTGGGAATAAGAAATGAAAATCGAACTAGAAAACAGAAAAGTCTAGGAGAATAATTCCAAACATAAAAGTTAGTAACAATGTGTAAAGGAAAAAAAAAAAGAGAGAGGATGAAGATGAAGTGGAGAAGATGGACGTGGGGAAGATGGACGTGGGGAAGATGGACGTGGGGAAGATGGACGTGGGGAAGATGGACGTGGGGAAGATGGACGTGGGGAAGATGGACGTGGGGAAGATGGACGTGGGGAAGATGGACGTGGAGAAGATGGACGTGGGGAAGATGGACGTGGGGAAGATGGACGTGGGGAAGATGGACGTGGGGAAGATGGACGTGGGGAAGATGGACGTAAGGAAGATGGACGTGGGGAAGATGGACGTGGGGAAGATGGACGTGGGGAAGATGGACGTGGGGAAGATGGACGTGGGGAAGATGAAGTGGAGAAGATGGACGTGGAGAAGATGGACGTGGGGAAGATGGACGTGGGGAAGATGGACGTGGGGAAGATGGACGTGGGGAAGATGGACGTGGGGAAGATGGACGTGGGGAAGATGGACGTGGGGAAGATGGACGTGGGGAAGGTGAAAGGGAAAGCTGGTTGGTGGGTGGGTGGGGGATGCCATGAGGGGAGCAGCATGGGAGGGAACAGGATGGGCAAGACGAGGCTGTGGGAAGATGATGAGGTGGAGGGTGAAGAAGAGGGTGCGCTAAAAAGATATTAATGGTTGGAAGTCTGAGAAAAACATGAACCCGAGTGATAAGAGAGGAGGAAAGAAATGACGGGGGGAGTTAGGACTGGAGAGGTTGTCAAACGTGTTTTCCTTGGGGGGGGGGGAGGGGGTTGACAGATGGAGCAGCGAAAATATCAAAGTATGAGACAAAGTACCGAGCTGGTATACCAAGATGTAAAGTAGTTAAAGTTGTCAGACAGTGTTACTTCAGCATTCCTTATGTCTCTACAGAGAGAGATAAAGTCTCTGCACGAGCAATTGCCGAGCTCAATTATATACATAGTTTCCATCCGAGCACATCGATTTTTGCTTGGTTTTAGCACTTAGAGTTGGCCTTAGAGTTAATGCAACAGAAAGATTATGGTGTGGAGAACGAAAATACAAAATTATTGAAGAACAAAGTTCAAACCTGCAGAGAAATGGATAAGGCGGCAATGGAAAAGCACAGACTACCGCGTATATGTGATAGAATGCGTGACATTTATTTAAAAAATAAAAATAAAACCGTAAAATAAAGTACTGGTATATAACTAGGAGGGAGTGGCAGGAAGAGCTGAAAAAAATGTGACGCCCGATTTGGTGGCATGAAAGAAAAAGGAAAAAGGAAAAACAAAGGACGAAGCAATAAATGTGAACAAAAAGGGAAGTGGTGAGGCTGAAAAAATATCAGGCGCGTTACTGTGCTATCAATGAAACTCAGACTGACTGAAATTAGTGTGAAAGTGAAAGGAAAAAAATATGAACATTATAGAGTTAATACGGTCAAGAAGGAGTAAGGAAGAAAGGACAGGTGAGAACTTCAGAAAAGGATCTGTTATCAAGCATGTTATTACGGGATCAAAGGAACTGTCACTAGGAATGAAAACAACACTGGAAAAAACAAATATGAAAACATGTATGGAGCGACTATACAGTATCAATGAAGTAAGAGGTGGATAGAGAGGAAAATGAGAAATTATCAATCGTGATATCATGGAATAAAAACAACCGTGATACTGACAAAACACAGCGGCTGAAAACACTGGACAGTATCCAAAGTTGTGAACTAAAGGACTGATGTGGAGAGAGAAAAATGGAAGGAGGGGGGGGGGGCTTTTATTAGAAAGTATCAAGTTTGTTTTGCCATTAAGGAATTGACAACATTGAAAGTTTGTTTTAAAGAAATAGATTAGGAGGTAGTCTCAACAGAGGAAGAATGCAGAAGAGATGAAAATTAGTTAGGCTCGTTATTGCGAAAACAAATTAAACTGAATAAAACGAGGAATGCAACAGAAGCATATATATAAAAGGGATTAGAGCTCATACAACGTTGTGGAGGTAGCCTGTGGAATCGAGGAAAGACACAATGAGAATGGAAGGAAAAATTATAAGCTCCGTAACTGTTGCAATAATAAACAGAGATGGAAATGAAAAGAAGTATCCAGCAACAAATTACAGAGTTAATAAACAAACTATCAGCGATTCTGATCAAAGGGGGAAAGACGAGAATTTACTAAACCTATTACTCAGATAACAAAATTCTGTAATATTAGAATGAGAATTATATGCACTATGAAAACTAATGAAATATACACAGGCGAAGTAAATAGGAATGATGTGGATAAATCTGACTGAAGAGAAATAAGGGAAGTAGAATTATTTTGTTTTATGGCATGCTCAAATAAGTTGCAATGGCGAGAGAGAGAGAGAGAGAGAGAGAGAGAGAGAGAGAGAGAGAGAGAGAGAGGGAGAGAGAGAGAGAGCATATAACATACCCCAAACATAATCTAGTGAAACAAAATACTAAAATAAAATCAACCGTTGTCTAATAAAATGGAAGTTTTCCAGTGTGACGTATATATATCCACACAAACACAAACATTTACATCATATCCTTTTACGCTGACACACACATTAAGATTATCTGTTCCGGTTTGTCTGATTCTTCCTTGTACCTCTCTCTCTCTCTCTCTCTCTCTCTCTCTCTCTCTCTCTCTCTCTCGGTCAGTCTATCACTCATTCGGTCACTCTTACCGTCACTATCTCCCACACTGTCATTTCACTCTCACTTGCATACTCTCTCACTCCCTCTCTTCTATTCTCTAGCTCATATATTAATTCACTAACTCTCATATTTACCGACTTACATATCCGATGTCCTTTTCTCTCACGTACTTATTCCTTTGTATTAAATCATCCTGGTACACCTTTAGACACAACCTTCCCACTCATTGACGCACACATACAAAATAAAACATTAACAGATATATTACAGTTGGGCATGAAATTTCACTTACATTTACCTTGGCAGAAGATTTTTTTTTTATTAAGAGTATTAATAAGTGTATACTGTAGTAAATATTTACAAATTGGCAAATTACCATTTGTGTTCAAGATATATGCATTTATGAATAATTACATAGCCAGTAATAAGTAAAGAAACACACTGACACCCACGCGGACACTTATAAATTTACTTATGTTCATAAATACTCAGATATTTATCACATCATATAAGTTTCATACATTTTCATTGAAATACAGTAATTACTTGCACCTAAACATTTATCTCTTCTAATGTGAACAGAACAAACAAACAAACGCGCACGCACGCACGCATGCACACACACACACACACACACACACACACACACACACACACACACACACACACACACACACACACACACACACAATGTACAACTACAAAACGAACATGGAAGGCTACACGGTTATAAAAGTTAACATTAACAGATAATAAGCCAGTAAGCATGAACAGTGACATCCACTGACACCCACTTATCTCTCATATCCACATAATTGGCTGGCCCACACAGGCATGGCCAAAAACACACTGACAAACACTAGTACACCATAAACAGTGGTGCCAAGGCCTCCACTAAGTCAACAGGCCAGGGGGTGAGATTGATCACGTCACCTGCGAAGGCGGCGCGTGCCTGCAGCTGGTCGCAAATTCTCTCCTTTAATTTGATTTTGTTTATTGCAATTATTATTAATTAAACCCACTATTTTGTCTACTTTACTGTGTTTTTAATGGATTTATTTACATAGATTCAGTTTAATATAAGCCTACGTCATAGAAACCTATTACTTGTATAGAAGAAGAGCTTACTTTTATATATATATATATATATAGAGAGAGAGAGAGAGAGAGAGAGAGAGAGAGAGAGAGAGAGAGAGAGAGAGAGAGAGAGAGAGACTAACAAATTGTAAAAACTCACCACATTCTGTTTTACTGGTTTGAAAAACACCATCAATCACTGTCAAACAAAATTATTGTTTTATGCCAGCCAGACGCCATGTATCCCAAACGGGGTGGCCAAGGGCTTAGAGTTAATTGTTTTACAGGGAGGGGCACTAGTCCTCCACCAACCCCACTTGACATGTAGGGAGAACGTTATGCCAACAGCATCTGGTGTTCCCAGGCGGTTACCCATCCAAGTACTAACCAGACCCAACATTGCTTAACTTCGCTGATCGAACGGGAAGCGGTGTACTCAACGTGGTATGGCCGTTGTTATATCATTATTATAAAACATTTTACCACCGTTAGGCCTGCTCTCATGGGACAATATCAGCATCTCACAAAACAAAATACAAAATTATATGCATAGTATACAAGTAGGTCTAAAACAGTATTACGTACTATCACATTTCCTTTAATGTTTCCTTAGTTTTAGTCATATAAATCAAGGTATCATTTGTGGTAGGTGGGGGCGCTCACCATCCACTCACTTGATGTAGTGCTGCTCTCGGATGTCTGCCCTTTCCTCTCCTCCATCCTTCTTTCCTTCCATCCTCTTCTGTCTTTCTTTCCTTCATTCTTTCCTCTTTCTTCTGCCTGCGGGTGACTTTACACTCCCTCTTGTGTCTTTCTTTCCTTCATTCTTTCCTCTTCCTTCTGCCTGTGGGTGACTCTACACTGAGTGACAAGCAAAATGGTTTCCTGTACACCAGGAAACCATTTACTACGCTGGGTGGTAACCATATAACCAGATTTTGGCTCCTGGTGGTTTAGTGGGTAATAAATGTGCTCCAATCGGATTGAACCGGTGAAGGTTTATATCCAAGGGGTGGTTGGGGTTTATTGCTCACGTAATACCTCTCAAGGATGAGTGAGGCTGGTCACTCTCATCTTAAAAGCCAGGACAAACTTTCCTAGCCCCGGGCTCCTACGCTCCTCATGGGGCAACGTAGGATTAGATGATGGATGGATGGATGGATCAAAGTATCATCTTACTTTAACCAGGAAATAATGAATTGAATTGTGAAGGAAAACCAGCGCCAAGTGAAGAAGGCTATATGGCAGCACTACATCAAGTGAGTGGACGACGGACACCCCACATACCACTTATAATGAGTGCTTGGATGTAAGTGTGGGTTGGTTGAGGTATATGACGTTACGCCAGTGGAGGCGGAGGGATGGATAGTCAACAAGTAAGGGCATTGAAGAAGAATAAGGAGGGGCAGCAACATTCAGTGGTTTTCCAACATCAGATTTACGTATCATCATAGCTACCTTTAATCCCCTGCTATTTGCCTTGTTATACGCCTTTTCCACAGCCTTAGATGCTACAAACATCTTTTGATCCTCCTCACATGCCTTCCCCATAACCTGCAGTAATACAAATATTTGATTCACTCATCCCATACACACAGAAAACCATATTCATATTCATTACCTACAGTTTGCCATTATTTTTCCACGTACCTTTCGTATTAAATAATTTTTCTCAAGATTCGCATGGATAAAACGAAATTCGATTTGCGTACAGCAGCGTAAATAAGCAAAACTCTGTATGAAGACGCACACTTTTTCTTCTACCCGAAAAATACGATTACTTTTCTAAAATTGTGTTTTTAAAGGAAAAATTAATTTACAAGCCGTCATTTTTATCATCTTTCTCATCAAAGTAAATACCTTTGTCACCCAAACCTGGTGTTTCATAACCAATATATTTTTACTATTTGCATTACATTCCAAATTTCAAATAAAATATGAATTGGAGCTAAAACCACTGATTTAGGAACTAAAGATTCAAACAGCGTACTCACCAAAATACCACTGTTGTGATGTTTTCCATGTCAACTGGATTCTGTATTTTTCCTCACACTCACTTCATTCTGGGTCTCTATAGACTTGATTCGCTACTGAGTACCTACTGTCTTTGTTTTACTGTCATTCCCGATTCTATCATACTTGTTTTTTTGACCTCTTTCCACCTTCTTCTTTCAACCTTTTGGTGTTCTCTTCCTTTTTTTTTTTTTTCCACTCCTACATGTCTTTTCACTCGTTCCTGTCTCTTCTTTTCCCAGTTTCTTAATGTTAGTTTCAAGTTAGGCAAATAGTTCTTGGAAAATTGTTCGATTCCCAATCTTTTTCCATTACTGATCGAGGTTTTAACATTACTCGAGCCTCCAAAGAAAATAACATTCTTTTTCCTCATCTCGTAATTTTTTCCGCTATTTTTTTCTTTCCTGTCTTTTTTCTCATTTTCCTCTATCTTTCTTCCGTCTCTCCACTGCTTTCTCTCTCTCTAAATGATTTCACGTTTTAAAAATTTTTCTTGGAAACTATTTGATTCGTATTTACTTTCCCCTATTGTCTGATATTTTAAGACCACTACCACATCACTTAAGCTTCCAAACAACACTGACTGATGTAAGGCCGTGGACCACGGCGTCTGGGCAATGGAGGGGCTCAGTAATTGAAGCAGTTGTATTGAAACAATTCGCACACTGACCCGGAACAACTTCAAATTTAATCCCATCCACCACGTAACATGAGCTTCCAAACACCTCTAACTAGGACGTGTTTCTGTAGGTGATTGCAGGGCGGTTCATAATTATACACTTTACTGGGAAACTTTGGTCACTAAAAGGGAAGATAGTGTTATGATTCCTTAAAAGATGGCGTTGATTGTCACCATGTTGTTGTCTGCATTGTTTACATTCTGGAATATACACACGCAAGAGTGATGGCTGGAGTGGGTGTTCGGGCGAAG
This sequence comes from Coenobita brevimanus, assembly GCF_032717465.1. Classification (NCBI taxonomy): domain Eukaryota; kingdom Metazoa; phylum Arthropoda; class Malacostraca; order Decapoda; family Coenobitidae; genus Coenobita; species Coenobita brevimanus. The sequence goes on along the minus strand of NC_137067.1, from coordinate 15,491,239 downwards.
TAATTGTCAGCACTCTGTCTCCAGTCTCGATACCTGAAAAAGATAATTCACAATAATTAGCAATAGACACTATTAAAAAATAATTATGTAGATGACAACTACTAGTTGTGTCAAACTCCTGAACAAGTTCAACAAATTTACGGTTAAGTAAAATCATAAATGACTGAGATGACCAAAGATAATCTCTGATGGCATATGAAATACTATAGTAGTCTAGGTATTAGTTTTCATACGTTGAAATGATTATTTAATAATGAGGGTAAAAACATCGTGAATGACGCTTTACTGAAATCCTAGTTCAATATGGATTACTGTTTTAAAAGATTGGTTATCTAAAGAATATTAATGGGTCATTTACATTAAAACAAGCACAATATTACACGAGGCGGAAGCTGTAGAACTCTGATTAATTACCTTCTGTCAATTACTTTTGTAATACTGTTTGGTGTTGTGTGCTGTAGTGTGATGTGGTGTGTTACCACGTGGTGTGGTGTCCCTAAATTTTACGGGAGTGAAGAAAATCCGAAAATCATTAGTGAGAGACGGACCGTCAGGATCACTCCTTGAGATGCTTCCTTATGAATAAATGGTGAGGTAGAGGTACGAGAGAGCCACCTAAGCTTACACAATTAAAGCCTACAGACTAACAACACGCGACAAAACTTTTCCGCACCGCCTCCTCCTACGCATCCATTCAGCATGTATGTAAATGTATCCTGCTCATTACTGGGTTGCAGATGTAGCCCAGCCAGCACACACATGAGCATACAAACACACTCATATCATACACATGAACATGAATATTCCAGCAATAATGAGCCATTATGTACACCCCACACCTCACAGCACACACAAACACTTACATTGCCGTCATCCACACACTACATGTACACCCCACACCTCACAGCACACATCAATATTTACACTGCCATCATCCACACACTACATGTACACCCCACACCTCACAGCACACACCAACATTTACACTGCCATCATCCACACACTACATGTACACTCCACACCTCACAGCACACACCAACACTTACACTGCCATCATCCACACACTACATGTACACCCCACACCACACAGCACACACCAACACTTACACTGTCATCATCCACACAATTCAAATACACCCCATACAATAAGCAGGCGAAAGCAGAATATGTTTACTAATTCTGATACACGGGAAGAAGACCTTTGATATGCTTTTTTTATTTTCTTTTAAATAACTCTTCCGTAACAATTAACTTATCACTACGATGACGTCTCTATTTTCTTGTTTTTATTCTGCTTATAAAACTCGTATTTCGCTGGATAAGTATATCATGGTCTTCATTAATCCATTCACTACTCGGATGGTGTTGGACAAGAACTCCTTCACGCGGTGGCACCACTATAACCCGGGGGGCACCAATGCCTGCTTATACAAACGTCCCACAACTCCCTCCCTGACCCCCCATGCTTAGGAATGGCGGACTACAGAAGAAAGCGAGTTCAGCTTACAGTCCACCGTTTCAATTTCAAATGAGTCCAGGGTCACAACAGTAACAACGACGTTCAGTTTCATTTTCAAATGAGCCCAGGGTCACAACAGTAACAACGACGTTCGGTTTCAGTTTCAAATGAGGCCAGGGTCACAACAGTAACAACGACGTTCGGTTTCAGTTTCAAATGAGGCCAGGGTCACAACAGTAACAACGACGTTCGGTTTCAGTTTCAGATGAGTCCAGGGTCACAACAGTAACAACGACGTTCGGTTTCAGTTTCAAATGAGGCCAGGGTCACAACAGTAACAACGACGTTCGGTTTCAGTTTCAGATGAGGCCAGGGTCACAGCAGTAACAACGACGTTCGGTTTCAGTTTCAGATGAGGCCAGGGTCACAACAGTAACAACGACGTTCGGTTTCAGTTTCAGATGAGGCCAGGGTCACAACAGTAACAACGACGTTCGGTTTCAGTTTCAAATGAGGCCAGGGTCACAGCAGTAACAACGACGTTCGGTTTCAGTTTCAAATGAGGCCAGGGTCACAACAGTAACAACGACGTTCGGTTTCAGTTTCAAATGAGGCCAGGGTCACAACAGTAACAACCAGTGACTATATACACGTGTATATAGTCACTGGTAACAACGACGTTCGGCTCTTCACAGGACAATATAATCGTATGAGGAGAGAAAGTCACAATTAAACAGACATCCTCGGGCTGAGTAGGTAAATCTTTTGATTACGCACGATTTATCATTGTTACATTTGCCCCCTGTGGCGGGGGGGACACAACCTGGCCGCACTATGGGGTGGTGCTACTACTCTGCGGCCGGGTTGTGTTAGGAAGAATACTGCCACCGTATTCCCTGCGTGTCGTAAAAGGCGACTAAAAGGGGCGGGGTGAGGGGACTAGGGACCCCCTCCTCTGTTTTTTTAGTTCCTAAAAAGAGACAGGCCAGAGAAAGGGACGGGGGATGGAGTTATCCCCGTACCCTGAAGATTGGGTCTATGAATGTGCGTGGATGTAGTACAATTGAGGCTAAAAGGGAGGAGATTGGGAGAATGTTTGTGAGAAGAAAGTTGGATGTGTTAGCTTTGAGTGAAACGAAGATGAAAGGGAAGGGGGAATATATGTTTGGAAGTGTGAATGGAAGATTGTCAGGTGTTGATAGAGGAAGGGCAAGAGAAGGTGTGGCCTTGTTAGTGATTCCGGAAGTGCAGCAGTGTGTGATTGAATGGAAGGAGGTGTCATCGAGACTGATGTGGGTGAAAGCGAAATTTGAACGTGAGTTGTGGGTGTTTGTGAGTGCATATGGGCCTGGTAGTGAAAGGGATGAACAAGAGAGGGAGTCTTTCTGGAATGATGTTGATGAGTGTCTGCAGAGTTTTGGAGCGAATGTGAATGTGGTAATGATGGGAGATCTGAATGCTAGAGTGGGAAATGTAGCAGTTGAAGGCGTAGTTGGTATGCATGGTGTGCCTGGAAGAAATGAAAATGGGGAACGAATGATAGCGATGTGTGTTGAGCGAGAGATGGTGATTGGGAATACGCTGTTTGAGAAGAAAGATATTTATAAGTATACATGGGTGAGACAGGAGGGTGGAAGGGTTGTTGATAGAGCCTTGATGGACTATGTGGTTGTGTCTAGGAATGTAATAGGAAGATTGTTGGATGTGAGAGTTCTGAGAGGGAGGGTGGAGGTATGTCTGACCACTACCTGGTGGAGGGAAAGTTAAGAGTAGGTAAGAGATGGGTGAGAGCTAGGAGGGTTAGGTGTGGCAGGGAGGTTTTGAAAGTGAGTGAGTTGGATAAAAGAGAGAAAAAGATAGAGTATCAGGAGAAATTGAAAGATGAGTGGAACGCAGTGAAAGATCGGGAAAATGGCAGCGTGGAGGAGGAATGGCAGTTGTTTAAGAGTGCTGTGGTGGAGCATGCAGAAGAGGTGTGTGGTGTGAGACGTGTGGGTGGTGGTGTAAGAAAAGGAAGTGAATGGTGGTGCGAGGAAGTAAGTATGGCTGTGGCTGAGAAGAGACGTGCATATGAAGTGTGGCTGCAGAGGAAGGATGAGATGTCATATGAAAGGTATAAGGAAAAGAGGAATAGAGCGAGAAGGGCTGTGCGTGATGCTAAAGTGGCAGCAGATGAGAGGTGGGGTAGGCGGCTGACAGAGAATTTTCAACAGAATAAGAAAATGTTTTGGAAGGAGGTGAAAAGGGTGCGAAAGGGAGAGTCTGGAAAGGAAGAACGAGTAAAAGCAGAGGATGGAAGGATGTTAATTGAGATGGATGCAGTAAGGAAGAGATGGGCAGAGTATTTTGAAAGATTGTTAAATGTAGAGGAGGAAAACGTGGCTGAGATTGTGGCAGATAGAAGGGTGCAAGGAATAAATGTGTTGGGAGAGTTGAATGATTCTTTGATCACGAAGGAGGAAGTGGAAAAGGCAGTAAAGGAGATGAAAACAGGGAAAGCTGCAGGTATGGATGGGTGTGCTGTGGAATGCCTGAAGGGTGGTGGAGTGACTACTGTTGACTGGTTAGTAAGATTATTGAATGTGTGCTTTGAGAAAGGTATGGTGCCAATTGACTGGGCAAGTGCTTGTGTGGTCCCGTTGTATAAAGGCAAGGGTGATAAGTATGAATGTACTAGCTTTAGGGGTATAAGTCTGTTGAGTGTTGTAGGTAAAGTGTATGGTAGAGTGTTAATTATGAGAGTTAGAGAGGGTACAGAGGGAGTGATTAGTGATGAGCAGTGTGGCTTTAGGAGAGGGAGGGGATGCGTTGATCAGGTGTTTGCCGTGAGACAAGTGTGTGAAAAGTATTTAGCGAAAGGCAAGGATGTGTTTTGGGCATTTATGGATTTAGAGAAAGCGTATGATAGAATTGATAGGGAGGCTTTGTAGACTGTTTTAAGATTGTATGGACTTGATGGTAGGTTACTAAAAGGGGTGAAAAGTTTTTATGTAAATAGTAGAGCGTGTGTAAGAGTGGGAAATGCTGTGAGTGATTGGTTTCCCGTGAGAGTGGGGCTGCGACAGGGATGTGTGATGTCGCCTTGGTTGTTTAATATTTACGTGGATGGTGTTGTAAGGGAGGTGAATGCAAGAGTTTTAGGTGGTCTGAGTCTGGTAAATGTTGATGGAGGAGAGTGGAATCTGAAGCAACTGCTGTTTGCAGATGATACTGCATTGGTGACTGATTCAGAGGAGAAATTGAGACAGTTGGTAGAGGAGTTTGGAAGGGTGTGTGAAAGGAGGAAATTGAAAGTAAATGAGAATAAGAGTAAAGTGATGAAGTGTACGAGGTTGATAGATGGTAGGGGGATGAATATAGTTTTGAATGGTGAGTTGCTTGAGGAGGTAGATTGTTTTAAATATCTAGGGTCACATGTTGCTGTGGATGGAAGAATAGATGCAGAAGTGAAGTTTAGAATTAATGAAGTAGGAAAGGTGCTGGGAGGAATGAAAAAGTGTTTAAATGTCGTTCGCTTAGAATGGATGTAAAGAGAAGGCTGTATGAGGGTGTTGTGGTACCGACTGCATTATATGGGGCTGAAACATGGAATATGGGTGTAGCAGAGAGGAAAAGTTTGAATGTAATGGAGATGAGATGTCTGAGGAGTATGTGTGGAGTGACGCGTATGGATCGAGTGCGAAATGATGAAGTGCGAAGGAGAACTGGAGTTGTTCGGGAGATGGCTGGTAGAGTTGAGCAGAGGGTGTTGCAATGGTTTGGGCATATGGAGAGAATGGATAATGAGCGATTGGTGAAAAAGATAACTAGATCTGATGTGAGAGGTGTAAGACTGAGAGGAAGACCACGAATAGGATGGATGGACAGTGTGAAGAGAGCGCTGGATGCGAGACGGATGTCTGTTGAGCAAGGAAGAGTGGCTGTGCGTGACAGAAATAAATGGAGAGAAATTGTGAATGAATAAGTGATGACGCAGCCCTGAGGGGATATTCTCCCGCATTTGGTCTGATCAGCTAGTCAGGTCAGGTGCGGGTAAGGGGATGGGTCTGTTATGATGTGGCAGGGGTAAACCAGTTCTGCTGTCGGGCCCTGCTGTGGATGTCACTGCTTGCATTGCGCAGTTGACCCTTGTGCGGTGTGATGCGGTGAGGATCTGTCCGTTCTCCCCTTTGGGGCTCAGATGCGAATGAATGTGTTTGAATGGATGAGTAAATGGAGAGTGAGTCGTCCTGTCTCGGCTACCTCCCTTTCCTTGGGGGAAGCAGCCTAGGTATATAGATAGATAGATAGACATTGAGTCAGTGGATGGTATCATGGTGGGTCCCCCCACTTGACTCTATTCTGAATACTGTCTGAATAACTAAGAAAAGCCATGCAACAAGGGACAGTGCGTGGTGTGAGAACCTACAGGAATACTGTATTCAGTAAATGGTAGTAGTGCATGAACCAAAATCTCTAGAAAAAGAAACTGTAGCTGAGTAGAAGCATGACTTGTAATGGAAGAATTATACCCTCGTCCTGAAAATGTTTATTTTGAGGATGAAATAATTTCACCCAAGTCTAGATCCTATTCACATACCCGAAGTGGGTCAAGGAATGAAAAGATTCATCCTCATAATTAAACTAAGTTTCTTTAAGCCTGAATAGTTCCTCAATTTGAATGTATCACGACACTGCAGAACAAAACACATGGTCAGTAATGCTTCTTATAACACGACTCAGAGGGTCATTTGTTACAATGCCACCACTTCCACCAACACTTGACTAAGGTGATGCGATCTGTAAAGAATAAACGAAAGCAAAAAGTGGCACGTAAATATTTGCGATACAGTGAGTACATGAGGCATAATGGCACTGGATGAGGCAACACTGGCTGGCCCACTAAGTACTGAATTCCAATCTGTCCAGGCTGGAGGCGCCGTGCTGGAAATATGATGGGACTGGATTGTGCAAGGTGTGACAAGCGTTTATGCAAATTGGCTTTGTGTTCATAAAGGTGAATATCGACGAAAAGAATATTGGAGAAATCTTGAATGTGAAAAACACGGACAACCAGTGTAAAGAAAGCAATTCAAGGGATCTCCAGAGGCAACGGGAAAATGACAATAGTTAATCATCTACCACCACCTAGATGTGACACATGAAAGAGAGAGAGAGAGAGAGAGAGAGAGAGAGAGAGACAGACAGACAGACAGACAGACAGAGAATTACTGCCCTCTTACAGTATCTGTTCTTCTTCTGTGCCTTTATCTCCAGATTTCTGTCTGGTCATTCTATACCTGCTGTTATAGACGGCCACCGTTCTTCTCCTTGGAGTGTCTGTAGTACTGTTCCTCAGGGCTCTGTCCTATCACCAGCTCTCTTCCTTCTATTCATCAGTGAGCATCAGAGCTGTACATCTAACTCCATTCACTCATACGCTGCCTTACATTTCCATCCATTTCCTGCACCTTCCATCTCAGCAGTTACTTCAACAAACAAGGGGTGAGACAATGGTATTCTTAATGCTTTACTTGGTTCGTATCTCTGATTAGGGTAAAAGTAACCTTGTTGTTCTTAATGCATCAGAAACTCAGTTCTTACATCCTTCGACCCGTCAAAATCTACCACAGGAATATCCCCTAATTTTAAACAATACCCAACTCAATCCTGCATCATTTCTGAAAATACCTGGGGTTTCATTCTCAAGGGATATATCTTGGAAACATCATATTACCTCTCTCGTAAAATCTGCTTCCAAGAAATTAGGCGTGCTAAGCCAACTCCTTGCCTTCTTTACCTCTGTACAGTTGTTGACTTTATGAGGGGTTTTATTTGCCCTTGTGTAGATGTGGCCGCAGTGAAAATGGACCCAGGCTCGAATCCCCGTTGGGACAGGGAACAGTTTAAGGATCTGAATTTCATGAAGCAAACTTTACTGATCTTTCGAAAAAAAAAAATGCCGACATGTAGTAAAAATACCCCCTTTATACCAATACACCAGACCTGTACGAAACAGTCTTAGCATAGATTCAGTGTGGTAGGAGGTGTTAGCGTCAAAGGGGTGACTTGTATGTGTATGATATGCAGGAGGACTATTGGGCCTTAGGAGCAGACTGTGAAGCCTAAGCCCAGAGTCGCACGAACAAAAAAAAAAAAAAAAAAAAATATGGGGGGAGGCTCCACATACAGCTCTTCTCAATAGGGTGGAGTTAAAAGCTTTCCGTCATTATCATTCTCCTCGTCTTACTGGCTCCTTTCAACTTCTATCTCTTTGCCGCACTGTTGCATCTTTATATCTTTTCTATCGCTACTTCAGTGGCCACTGCTCCTCCGAACTGTCTTCTTGCATCCCTCCACCACTACGGCGGGTGGCAAAGTACCCGTCTAGCAGCAAACTCTCATCGCTTTTCTGTTCAACTCTGTAATTCAAGAGTTAATCTTTAATTCCAGTCTATCATGTATGCTACGGGTCAACTCTGGAACTGCTTTCCTTTGTCTGTATTTCCTACTACCTATGACCTCCAGTCTTCTAAACGCAGAATGTCCAAGCATCTCGAAATGAACGGAAGTTGTCTCTCTATTATCGTTTTAACATTTTTCTTTACGTGAACAATTTTCGGCCTTCTGACCTTCCATTCCTTCTTCCTTGCATTAAAAAATATATATATATCAACTCATCTGGAAAATCAAAAGACATCAAGGCAAGAAACCATTCCTGATATACATAAAAGTATTATATTTTGATGCATATGGACGTTTAATAAATTTAATAATTATAATCTAAAGCACCCGGGTTCAGTAAATTCAGATTGGCCGAGACAAAAAATTATAGGCTTATTTGTTAGTTCAGAATAATGGATAAGAAAGAATAATTCATAAAGTTTCCTTTTCTATACTCGAAAATAAAAATTTCGATATTTCTTTATAAGTATGTTTTCTCTCTTGTTCCCTCCTCCCGCCTCTTAGAGCAGAGGGAGTAGTAGGCAGGTGTGCATCATAATATCTCTTATCCCTGTCTTACACACACAACCTTCAAATTTAGCATAATCACTTTTAAGTTTTGCTATATGCATATGCAATGCAGTGTTACGAGATATGGTACCGCCGCGAGGAACGGTGTGGGGCAATATCTTACTGAGTGTGTGCAGGTCCTTTTTGTAGGTAATACCACATCAGTCTCGTGCTGGAAGTGCTCATATGAAGGTGTGTCTAAGCTGTCCGTGGCGATGTCACTGTTTGAACCAAATGCCCATATCAAGTTCATGTGCAAGCTGGGAAAGAGTGTTGCAGGAACACTACAAGCCTTCCCTCCTCCCATTACTCCCTTCTTCCCTCCTCCTGCTTCTCACCTTCCTCTCTTCCGTCCTACCTCCTCCCAAACCTGTTTATTTACTTTCTGCCGTCCCTTCTTTCCATATCCTCCTGTTCCTCCTTACCTCCTTCCTGTCACTTTTCTTCTTCTTTTCAATCTTTTAGTTCTTTATCTTTTACTCCAATTTCGCTCTCTTCACCTCTCATCTCTCTCATATTCTTCTCTCCTATAATCCTCTTCCTTTTTATATACCCCCCACCCCTTTCATTATTATCCAAGCACTATACTACCTTGCTCCCTTCACCTGTAAGTAAATCATAAAGAGATAACCTACATAAGGCCTCTGTTCTGCAATAAACTACATATAATTTTTTTTTTTTTTTTTTTCGACTCTGGGCATAGGCTTCACAGCCTGCTGTCAAGGCCCAACAGTCCTCCTACATACCATACACCTCTTCATGTCACCACTTCGGCGCTAACACCCACCGTCCATATTGAATACATGCTAGGGCTGCCTCATACTGGACTGGTGTATTGGTATTACCGGGGGTATTTTTACGACATGTCGGCGGGTCTTCTGGTAGATCAGTAAAGCTTGATTTAATGAAATTCAAATCCTTAAACTGTTCCCTGCCCCAGCGGGGATTTGAACCTGGGTCCGTTAGAACAGCAGGCCACGTCTCTACCGATTGAGCCACGCCTCCCCATTAGATAAAGCTGACCGGCCCACAAAGGAAAAGTACATAAATTTAATCCAGATTGTGACTGGAGTGTTTATGGTAATCTCCACCGTATGATAATGAAGGCACCGTGTAGAATATCAGTTCCGTGTTAAATGTTTCTCTACAGCGGGTTCTGCTCACCTGAATTAAATTGTCTGGCGTTAGCGGCAGTAACGTAACACGAGTGTAATTCTGCACACAACGTTAATCGATATATTTAATGAACAAGTTGCTACGGTGGTTTTATCTAAGCTGAATATAATGCAGAAATTAATATAAAGCCACCAAAAGGAGAGAGAGAGAGAGAGAGAGAGAGAGGCGGGGGGAGGGAAGACTGAGTAATTTGGTGAAGAAGGGCATTTGGGTAAGTGGTAGGTGATGGGGATAGGGGTCGGGGATAATGGGGAGTGGATCTGGGGGTAAGGTATGGGAGTAAATTTGGCCTAGAGGCAATGCATGGCGATTACTCCTGGATGTTAGGGAACGGACCATCTAGTCTACACCCAGAGTCGATAACATAAGAAAAATAATATTCTGCATTTATTTGTGCATCCTAAACCTCCTTTCACTAAGTCAAAGAACAAATAAATGGTAAGGCTTGTTACTGCGGTACAAAATTATTACAGGGCACCAACTTTTACCATCACTACCTCAACGTTCACTTTCGGTTGGGCCTCATTTATGCATTTGTTTACGATCGCGTGTACTGGGCCAGTTCACGCCTCTCCTGCTGCCAGGGTTGCCTTTAACTTTTAGCTTCAATTTTTACTGCCAATCGTCGGACCGGTCAGACAGGTGGATGCAGTTTGTTTTCCCATTGTCCCCGTGCACCCAGCGGCATAAATGGAGACCTGGCTATAAATAAACAAATGTGGGTCGTGGGAAATAATCGCATGGCATAATGGCTCTGGTGCTGTCGATGGGAGTAAAATCAAAGTGTTCTCCTTACTGCCAAATGCCAACGAGGAATGAAGGGAATAGAAGAAGTGAAGGAGAACACGAGGCAAAAGACTTAGATAATGTCATTGTTAACCAAACCCATACAGTGTTATCTGCTGTCCCTCTCTCACCTCATAATTCACTTTCCAGCCACACAACGCGTCCTTCACTTCAACTTGCCCGTGGTATAGGTGGGAATAATTTGCATACGGCAAGTTATGGCACCGTAAATCTTACGTTGCCTATACAACAATTACCAGGCCATACGGTGAAAGGGAAATGGATTTTTCATTTTAGGGAACTCGTTTTTTCTTAACTCACCATCAAACACCTCAACTGTCTTTATAAGGAAGTAATAAATTCAGTCTTTCTTTATATACTTGTGCAGTTTTCTTCGTTCAGATTTTGTGTAAGTAATATAGGGTCGTATTCTCGAAAGTTCAGGAAGCTCCCGAGCACATTTTCCTTACCTGTTGTTTCTGCAGGTGACACGTTTATATTCTCTTCTGTGTATCTGTGCAATTTGTATAAAATCAAAAGGACACAAATAATAAGCTCCAGTACCTAAATCGCTAAGGAGGTGGTGTCAGAAACCCCCCAAAGCTCACGGGAACGACTCGTAAAGCATTCAGCGTTACCACACCTCACGATGCTCAGTTATGTTGAAATACATGGTTCGTGTGCCCTGTTACTGGCTTTATGTTATTATACACTAAATCACCTTTGGTAAATCAGTTATGGATGGACTGTACGCTTTAGTCAAATTGTTCTGTATGATAAATTAAAATCCAATTTTTTTATTATATTGTGTGCGTAAGAAATGACTAATACAGATTAAGCCATGTCCACATGCGTACCTGTGTGTAAATGGTGCGGTTCTCTTTGCTTGCCGGTATAGTGACCGCACACACACACACACACACACACACACACACACACACACAGTATATCATTCTGACCTCCGCCACGGGTCAGTGTTCACTCTCCTCAGCCATAAAGTCACCCCGCCTCGCCCACACCTGCCACCACCCCCTCTCTCTGACCTTGTACTCTACACCTGTATTCCTTCACCAGCCTTCAGTCCCGCACCTCAATCCCTTTGGTTTACTACACCATTATTTTTTTTTTTTTTTAAATAATACTAGATCATTTTATTGGACTTAAGGACGACTTTTCGAGGCTGATTAATCACACACTGCCTTATTTAAATCCTTCACAACTACAGTAGGTTTAACACAGTGAAAAACCTGTCATGGGAATGAAAAGGTTAACACCCATAGCCAACCTGCCTGCCACCTCACTGTTCTTGGCACTCGCTCTGCCAACCACAACACCTTCACCGACCCTCATGCTCTTCAGCCATACTCATCAACAACACTCAGTTTTACCCTAACTTGTCCGATATTTGTCACCAGTCCTTTTTAAATACTGAGTTGTAACAACAAATTGACACTAGAAACGATACTAGTTAAAAAGTGCAATGGGAAAGGGTGAAGAAGTATGGTGTTTTTTCTGCCTCCGAGCTACGTGAAATAAGCTGCAAATGGACGACAATCTCAGTCAACTTAAAGTGAAAGAACTACGTTATAGTAATCACATTTCCCCTCCCACCCACATACCGTACATCATTTCCACTTTTGTTTATAATCCTTTTCTCGTTTGTGTGGGTAAGAAATGAAATCTATTACTGAACGAAACGAAGAGTTGTTGTTGTTGTTGTTGTTGTTGTTGTTTTCAGACAAATGAAGTCACGGAGTGCATAATCAGGTTGGAGGGTCAGGTAATGGGGAATGTGACTGTCTTTAAAAATATAGGTAGTGTAATGTAAGGACGGAAGTGTAGAGGATGAAGTGCATGAAAGGGTACAGCAGGGAAGAGAGGTTACTGGTTCACTGAGAGTAGTGATACCTTTATTAACAAGGTGGTGACATGGAATTAAAAAAAAAAAAAAAAAAAAAAAAGGTAACCAAATAACACAAGTTGTAGGTTTGTGTCTAACCCAAGTCATGGTAAGTGAGAGTTTCAGCATTTCATTTCCTTCACTGCGATGACGTATCCATAAACTTAGATCTGAGAGAAAACGACAATGAATACTATATGTATACTAACCCAGCCAGTTCCAAAAGTCTCCCCTAAAGCAGGTTCAGCCACATCAACACTGGTTATATTTTTGCCTTGTGATTCCTTGTTCACTTCCTTTAGTGCTTTGTTGTTCTTATATTTGTATCCTTTACACCACGTGTGTTAGTGGGAAAGGTGATGATGATGAATTTGGTGGTGGTGATGGTCTTTGTGATGGCAAACTGATGATACTTGTGATGCCAGTGGTGGTGACAGCGATGGTGGTGGTGGTGATATTTCTTAAAACGATGACAATTTCACCTTTAAAAATACAGTAGTGAGGGAATGATAAATTTGTTGTTCGCCTTTACGTACCATTTTTATTTATATTTCATATTTGAATTAACCTTAACAAGCCGCTTTAGTATGATGTGTTTTATTATTGCCACAGCCAAAATGTCTTCAGCAGCTTCATAGAAAACTTCCCGAATGAAGGGACTGATACCTCTCAATGTATCCTGTCACTGATTAGTCATTTCTATAATATCATCAGCTCTAAACCTGGTAAATTCCTTCAGTTTAGTAGCAACTTCGTGTCCAGGAGAGTATAAAAGCCCCATTTATTCCACATGATAGCGTCATACCTTATATTCTTGCACCGCCACACCACTTCATACAGCCTAGTCAAGACTGAAGCAAAAGGATTTTTCTCCCGCAAGACGATTTAAGGCAACTTTATTGACCCCCAACTGGTCTTTAGGCTCATCAGTTACCTTTGTCTTTACTAGATTTATCTGTCTGTATCAATCTATCGATCTATCATCTACCCATCCATCCACCTATCTATCAATGTTCCAGGCAACATTCAGGTCAGGGAGAAAAGAAGTATTGAAGGGGTAAAACAGTCACCGTTAACCCCTTCAGTACTATGACGACTCCGCATCCTGCAGGAATTAAACGTTTCGTAAGATTACTTAAAAAATTTTCATGACATTAAAATAAGAAATAAATGCTAGGTAATACTTTCAACTGTTTCTGTGATATTTCAGTATTAGTCTTGTACTTTGTGATAAATACTGCCAGCGAGAAATTAATTGTAAGACCAACAAACGTGAAATTTTTGCCGATAAAATATTTGATTGTCCGAATGGTTATTTTTAGCATTTTCTTGCATGTATATAGTTACTGATTTTCACCATAATGGGTATGAAGAGTCTGACTTGTTTGTATACCCTGAATACGGGAGAGAGAGAGAGAGACAGACAGACAGAGAGAGAGACTGCACAATTACAAATACCAACACCCACAACGTAACATAAGATCATTGGCAGTCACCAGCCTTAATCTGCAGGCTATTGATGAAAGACACAGCGGTAAGAGAAGGAAACAGAGATAAAAAGCACTATAATGATAAAGAAGGTGTATCAATGCCGTGATATCAGCTCGATGAACATTATGATGCTGCAGCAATGAACACCTCTGATTACACAACACCTGAAGTATTCGTAAAGGAGCTCAGGCAATTTTGACGATAAGCAAGTCATTGTGGAAGTGAAGCATTACCAGAATCATTATGCTTTGTTTTACTTTTTACGCTAATGCCCATTCTATTTAGTTGGTACGTTTTTTGTAGCTGTATGAGTGAAAATGATGGTATAAATACTCTTATACATCTTATAGTCAAGAAAGTGTATGAATACGAGGCCTGCCTCAGAAGCAAGGGTAAGGGGGAGTCCGGAGCTCTTCACAATACAAGCCATCACAGGGTTCTTTTGCAGTCCAGTTCAGGTGTAATCTAATCTTGCTCTGAGTCGCAGTTAATATTCAAGATTAAAAAATATGATGTGGTAGAACCAGTTTCCACCCCCCCCCCCACACACACACAAACGCATGCACGCCATCAACAAAACCTTTTATGCTGTGTAGCTTTGTGGGCTGACCAAATAATGCTGGAGGGATATGGGTAGTAGCACGGGTAAAAGTTTGCCCATAATCCTCAACCATCATTCTCTCCTGCCTTCCATATTTCTCATTCTTTCTAGAGCGACGTAAATAATTTATTTCATACTCTTTTGTTGTGTAAATACTGTTACCACGTGAAAATAATGCAGTTTCATGTAACACCTTCCGTTGCCGCAGACAAGAAAATACTGGAAAAATTTTAAATTGTATGAGAAGATTCACACTGAGGCTGCGGTTGAATTCTAACGCAAATAATCTGATCGAGTGGGTTGGGATAACAACCAAATAAAAGACACTCAGCTTCACTCTTTCATATTCTGGTCATTCTGCTTCTCACACTCCCCTACAACATGACTAAAAGGTGTTCTTCCAGCTTTTCGCCTGACTTACACGATCGAACAGTTTGCGTTAGAATATGTCTGATCCCGACCTCAGTGTAAATGTGCTTTATCTTTGTCATATATCTTTGTCCGTATGGTTAAACGTTAAAGCGGAAAGAGGAAGGCACGCAGTTTTGAAATGGAAATTATCTGTGAACACTTGAAATTCTTGTAGCAAATCTATCGCTGAAAAAAAAAAAAAACTGTTGGAATTATTTGGAAGGCTGATAGCGCTCTGCATATTTAGTTTAACACATCTTATATAATGCGAAGGAAATTGTATAAAATAAACTTCTCGAAATAGTCGGACAAGGATTTAACTTTGGCAGTGCATGTTTTGAGACCCCGACCTAATTTGTAAAATTATGCTTTTGTACTAAATTCCGGTCAAAGGACAATAAGGGGGGTCACCAAGAAGAAAAAAAATCTCGTAAAACTACCGAATCCCAACCTCCCTCACTCCCACCACGGTACATTATCTTTATTAATAACACAAAGGTGTGTTTGACAAGTAACATAAAAGCAGCATAACAATTCCTTTAACCACTATATAAAAAAAAAAATAACACCCAAAACACTGTAATATGCATAACTAAGTTCTCATGCTAAACAACTTGTATTTATGGCGTGCCATTTAACTCCTGATGCAAGGAGACGTATTGGTATTATTTTCCAGCAACTAAGGAGCAGTTTTATTCAGCTTTGGATAAACTTTTCGATCTAGAGGGGTTAGTTATGGCCTTCATTTACCCCTGCATTGTTTGGCGCCTCTGTTAATCTACATAAAACCGCCTGACAACAGCGAAAAGAAAATAAAGGCGTCCTCGTGTTGAAGCGTTAGTGATTAACGACGACGACAACGATGATGCTAATCAAAGTTTTTGGTTATGTTATTGATATACTATCTACACTGAAAATGGGGAGAATGGTAAGCCTTATTTTTTATTTATTTATTTTTTTTTTGCATTCGTCTCCGTGAAATAATTCTGTATATTCAATAACTGACTCATTTAAGGTCACTTATTCTGTCCAGATCTTCTACACATTAATCTTCATTGGCGACCATCATCCATTCACTTGATGTAGTGCTGCCTCTTTCTTTCTTAGCCTCTATCATTCTTTTTCTGTGCCTGCCCTCCTCTCTTCTTTTTTCTCCCATCTTTCCTGTCACTTCTTATTGCTTTTCTTTTCTTTACAAGTGGCTTTACATTGAATGACAAGCCAAATGGTTTCCTGTAAGCCAAGAAACCATTTACAACGCTGGGTGGTAACCAAATAACCAAACCATACGTAATCCCTACGTGTCAGCAAGTGGGTTGGTGGAGGGTTATTGCCCCTCCCCGTAAAACAGGTAACTCAAAGTCAAATGGCCACCCCTTACGGGATTATGGCGTCTGGCAATAGATAGATAGATAGACGTGGCTTGCATAAGAAAATAATTAAGAAAGTCTGACAATAAATATTTTCTAGGAAGAGATATTAAAGAGCCTCCTAAAGCAAGGAGAATACGACCTATTGTTTGCTTTGTCTGCTGTGTAAAAGCGAGAGACAGTAGTGGAAAGCTGCCATAATTTACCAGTAGCATGGATTATTTTTCTTACCTACTGAAGTCTGTTTTTTTGTGTAGATATAACAGTTCAGGCCAAACCTGGACATTTTTCAGGATCTAAGTAGGGTCGTGAGTGTTATATTTCACATTAAAGATATTCATCAACATCTTGACTTCTACTTCTCACCTAAGGATGGCGTGAGGCAGGATCCAGAAACAAGGACACAGAAAGTACGAACGTGGGAGAACTATTAACAGAATGGCAAGTGAAGTGGATCATACAACAATACACTCATCATTTAAGCCTTTGGATTCCTGGCTTCACCTTCATTATAAACACGATTTCAATATGTAGAACAGGTTTCATGTCGAGTAGAAACTGTTGCATATAAATTCATTATGTAAGTATACTTTTTCCATTTGCAGTTCACTGAAGTCAAAGGCGCTGACGAGGGGCATATATGTGGTGGCACTGCGTACCGTGGGTCACGCGACTGCGGCGTCCATCCGGGAACCAAGCCTCATATTTCCCTGCGCCTCGCCCTGATCAGACCATAGTGAAGCGCTGTCTACCACAAGGGGGCACCAAGTCACTGCAGGGTGTATGTGCTGTACTGTACCAGAATGACAGTCTCACGCAAGCATTTTTTTTCCTGCTGTCGACGGGTTTAATCGAACAGACAGACAGGCTAACCAACAACAACAAGGGAACTCTGAAATCAACCCACTATTACGGTAGTATTTTAAGTTCACAATCCTTCATTTATGCTCATGTTTCGCTGCATAATCTAATAACCGCATTCTCAATTCTTTCAGTAAGAACTGAATTTTTAGTGTATTCTTGCTACCAACCTAAGATTTTACTAACTCATATAAATTCCTTGAAGCAAAAACTTATCTGATTTACTATCCTCTAAGTACGAAGTCCATATTATATATATATATATATATATATATATATATATATATATATATATATATATATATATATATATATATATATATGTATATATATATATATATATATAATTTTTTTTGAACGATTTCTTTTTATTATGCTTGCCAACACCAATCGGTTTCGTTTATATAACAGACCTGTCGTAGTGAATGGGGGGAGTTTTCTCTGAAAGAGAGAGAGAGAGAGAGAGAGAGAGAGAGAGAGAGAGAGAGAGAGAGAGAGAGAGAGAGAGAGAGAGAGAGAGAGAGCAGGAACACCCCTACCCATATTACCCCCCCTGAAGTATAGTAAGTGAAGGCTTGTACATATAAGGGTGGATGACAGACCCACGCCCCTGATGGCATTACATGAAGCAGGAGTCCCCAGTCACCTCTTGGGGGTTCAAAGCCACGCGCACTGCAGCCCCGTCACTCCGACTGGGGGTGTGCTAACCACTACACCATCATACCAGTCTGTGTAAGGGTGTATTCTGACTAAGCAATGTGGAGTCAACATACAGTAGGAAAAAGCAAAGCCCTTTCGTAAGATGATTTTGGCTATGGATATTTCTCTCTCTCTCTCTCTCTCTCTCTCTCTCTCTCTCTCTGTCTCCCCACTCCGTCATAACTTCTGCTTTTCCACTCACAGCTTTCCTCTCCTCCCTCCATTTCTTTCTGCTCTTCCTCGTTCTCTTCCCCCTCCTCTTCCCTTTACTCCTCCTGTTCCACCTGATCATTGCTCTCACTCCTCCCTCACCCTTTCCTTCCCTCCCTCCCCTCCCCCACTCTCAGTCCCTCCCTTCCATCTCCTCCAACCCTCTTGTTTCCCAATTCAACCCCTTCCCCCTTCTCTTCTCCCTCGGTCCTTCCTTTCTATTTCCCTTCCTCCCCCCCTCCTTCCCACCTCCTCTCCCCATACCCATCTTCCTCTCCAAAGCTCTTTCTCGTTTTCCTCCTCTTGTGGCGATATTTATCAAGAATCTCAGCTAATTTGCAAGATAAGCACATTTCCCTTACAGTTTACAATATCACAAATCTACGTATTTCACGTAACCTGTCATTTAGCAGAGGAGTTTGGCTGTGAAAACTAATGTAACTGAGTGAAGAACAGTGTATCTTTTAACCCATGTATGCGTAAGCCAGGTTTATAAATATGGAACCTGGCATCTGTCCGCGTGCATAAGAGTTTCTGCGCATGGTCCTCGTAAACAAGGATGAGGGAGCCATCTGTATGCGCACCTCCAGCCCGCACGCATGGCCAGCTGGGCCTCACTTGTTTCGTGCCTGGAATAATTCAGGGACAGTAATGTACAAGGGATTCTCCAGGGGTAGAGACAGGAGGTGTTCAAGCCTATCATGACACGGGTTTAGCTGGTTCCTGGATGTATTCTGAACCCTCTGGATGCGTAGGGTTTCTCTAAGATGGAAAAAAATCGTTAGTGCTCAGAATAATTTGCCTGGAATTAGGGAAGGACGGTGGTGTACGAGGTATGATGTTAGAGTGGAAATAGATGTTCAAATCTATCATGACGGGGGTTTAGCGTAAATCTTGGTTTATTTATAACTATGTGTAAGGATTATCTCAGGCAAACAAATCTGTCAGTGGCTAGAATATTTACCTGGACTAATGAATGAGAGGTCGTGTGTGGGTGATAGCTGCTGAGGTGGAGGGGAAGGTGTCAGAGCTATGGAGGTGGGGAGGGAAGGTGTCAGAGCTATGAAGGTGGGGAGGGAAGGTGTCAGAGCTATGGAGGTGGGGAGGGAAGGTGTCAGAGCTATGAAGGTGGGGAGGGAAGGTGTCAGAGCTATGGAGGTGGGGAGGGAAGGTGTCAGAGCTATGGAGGTGGGGAGGGAAGGTGTCAGACCTGTGGAGGTGGGGAGGGAAGGTGTCAGAGCTTAGGTGGTGGGTAAAGGAATGTGTCAGAGCTTAGGAGGTGGGGAGGGAAGGTGTCAGAGCTTAGGAGGTGAGAAGGGAAGGTGTCAGAGCTTAGGAGGTGAGGAAGGAAGGTGTCAGAGCTTAGGAGGTGGGAGACGGAAAGTGTCAGAGCTTAGGACGTGGGGAGGGAAGGTGTCAGAGCTATGGAGATGGGGAAGGAAGGTGCAGAGCTTAGGAGGTGGGAAAAGTGTCAGAGCTTAGGAGGTTGGGAGGGAAGGTGTCAGAGCTATGGAGTTAAGAAGAGGTGTCAAAGCTTAGAAAGTGGGAAGGGATGGTGTCAGAGATTAGGAGGCGAGATGGGAAGGTGTCAGAGCTTAGGAGGTGAGATGGAAAGGAGTCAGAGCTTAGGAGGTGAGAAGGGAAGGTGTCAGAGCTTAGGGGGTGAGATGGGAAGGTGTCAGAGCTTAGGAGGTGAGAAGGGAAGGTGTCAGAGCTTAGGAAGTGAGATGGAAAGGTGTCAGAGCTTTGGAGGTGGGAAGGGTAGGTGTCAGAGCTAAGGAGGTGGGGAGGGAAGGTGTCAGAGCCTAGGAGGTGGGGAGAGAAGGTGTCAGATCTTAGGAGGTGGGGAGGGAAGGTGTCAGAGCTTAGGAGGTGGGGAGGGAAGGTGTCAGAGCTTAGGAGGTGGGGAGGGAAGGTGTCAGAGCTTAGGAGGTGGGGAGGGAAGGTGTCAGAGCTTAGGAGGTGGGGAGGGAAGGTGTCAGAGCCTAGGAGGTGGGGAGAGAAGGTGTCAGAGCTTAGGAGGTGGGGAGGGAAGGTGTGAGAACTTAGGTGGGGTGGGAAGGTGTCAGATCTTAGGAAGTGGGGAGGGAAGGTGTCAGAGCTTGGGAAGTGGGGAGGGAAGGTGTACAGAGTAGTACAAAGGAGCTTAGGAAGTGGGAAAGGAAGGTGTCAGATCTTAGGAGGTGTGGAGGGAAGGTGTCAGATCTTAGGAGGTGTGGTGGGAAGGTGTCAAAGCTATACCGGGTATATTTTTAACTCTCTGAATATGTAGATTCTCTCAGGCATAACAGATTCGGCTGTGCCTAGAATATTTGCTGGAATAATAAAGGGCGGTGGCTGAGCAGGTAACTGCTGCTGGGGTACAGATGGGTGTTCAAGCCTATAATAACACAAGTTTAAGTAGAATCTGATGGTATTTTTAACCCTGTGGATGCAAAGGGACTCTATCAAGTGAACCATTTCGTCGATGCCAAGAATACACCGAAGCCGGTGAGAATGGAAGGATGGTAGTGTGAAGGATAGCAGGGTACGATAGGATGGTGTTCAGTCCATGACATGCGTTTTGCTGTTATCAGGATGTATTTCAATCCTCGGTGGCACATTACACGTAACCCGGATATAATAATGCGGCATCAGCGAGAGTAAAACGTAGAGACGGTAGTGTGTAAGTACATGGTGCTAGGGTGGGGATGGAAGGTGTGCAAGCATATAATGACACGCGTCTGAGTGGAATCATTTGAATTTATGAGAATACATTGTTTCTCATGTGCATTCTATAATAGAATGACCAACTGTGAGAGGGATGCTGGAAGGAAAAAAAGAAAAGAAAAGGAGAGAGTATTTTTGCCTAAGGTAGCACGTATTTACTGCCGGAATCTACGGGTAATGTAAGTATTTCTCTGCGTAAAGATTGTTTCACACGAATAAAACACTGACATTAGCGAAAATATAGCAGTTTTCTTATGCTTGGACTTATGGAGGGGTGGTAGTGGATAAGTGGATGGTGTCAGGATGGGGCTGTAAATGATTGGAACCCATCATGACACGTTTAGCCCGATTTTAAAACCACATTTACGAGTATCTGAAATTCTCAGATGACAACCGGGGTGACATAAAGGTGTGGCAGTACCGAGAATAATAAAGGATGGTAGTGTACGATTGGATTCTACATGAGTACGAATGGAAGGTGTTCAGGCCTACCACGATAAGCGTTTATCTGGAGTTTTAAGTGTTTATAATCCTTAAATGGCTATAGGTCATTTTTAAGCTGAAGAGAATAGTCTGGCGGCAGCATAGACAAAATCGAAGGACGTTAATGTACGGACGATACTGTGAAAGAACAGAGGTATCATAATCCTTACATGAGAAAGAGCCACTCATAAGCTAAAGTAAATTCGTCTGGCAAAGGCTAGAATTCAAGGCTTTTCACATCCTGTATGGGTGGTGGAAATCTTAACTCTTCCATTCCTCTTCGCTAGATGATTTTACTCAGCCTTGGAGTGGCCCCTCGCTGTCTAAGGGTTAAGAATTGGGTAGAGGGACCTACCTTGTTTTGCATTCGATTTACGTGGGGGGTTGATGGTCAGAGAGACGGTGAGAGGATGCTATGAAGATGAGATTCAGTAACTTCGAATGTACGAGGGATGGCGAGAGGCAGCAGTGACCGACAGTGACAGAACACTGAAGAGCATTTATACGGTGTTGGAATGTGCTAAGAAAGAATGGGTGGAAACCAAAACTAACTTCATGTGTCGGTGGGATTGTGAGAAGGAGCAGTTACCTAAAGTGATGGAACAACACTGAGAAGCAACTATACGGTGCTGGTATGTGCTGAAAGAGAATGTGGGATATGGAACAGTAGTTAAAAGTGACAGTCAGTTTCATAAAAGAGAGTTCCCAAAGTTGTATGGAAGCCCCATATTCTCTCCCCAGGTTCTGACGGTGATTTGTGGAGCAGTTGTGAAGGTGAGATCTGATTAGTCCAAGAGAAGGTGGTGGTACTGTGGTAGAAAAGTGAGCTACGGTAAGGAAGGACGCGAGTCTCGGTTGACAACATTTTAGAATTATGAACTTCGGTGGGCTAAATTACTTCACTAATTTCCACAAATCGCATTTAAGTTTCAAGAAAAATACCTTTGCTAATACATTCAGAAAGTCCACCTTGCCTGAGCGGCGACTTGCAGAGTGTGACACTATATAAAGCGCTTAGGAGGACTACTGTCAGTCTATGCCTATTGTTGGATGCGTAAAACAAAGATAAAAAAATAAGACCTCACAAAGTTCATTCAGCAGTTAGGTAAAGACAAACACACATTACCCTCATCACTAGTTCCAACAAATATCTATCAGAAATTAGGGGCTTCTTCACACCTTCGCGATATGATTTGAAGTGATGTATGGAGTGCATGGATGGGGAAGGTTTAAGACGTGGGACAGATATATGATAAACCTTCATAAAACAATGGAACAAATATACAGGAACAGTGGGTATAAATCTGGTAAACTGAGGAAGTAGAAGAAAAATAATAGGTTTCAGTAAAGGGATGGGCTCCGCAGTAAAGAAAATAGGTATGGAAGGAGAACAATGCCCATTTTTTTCTTTCTTTCGGGGGGGCTAGGGGTAGGGGAAGAATGTAGCGTTTTCAGCCAGAGTGGGACCCTCTTCATGAACAGATGTGTGTGTGTGTGTGTGTGTGTGTGTGTGTGTGTGTGTGTGTGAATGCGCGTGCGTGTGTGCGTGTAAGTTTAAGGTGGTGTGTGTGTGTGTGTGTGTGTGTGTGTGTGTGTGTGTTTGCGCGTGTGTGTGTGTGTGTGTGTGTGTGTGTGTGTGTGTGTGTGTGTGTGTGTGTGTGTATTACGAAAAAATACATTCAACGACAAGTGGACTCAACACAGTACTATATACCGCATCATCCATCGTTTGTTTATAAAACCTGATAGCACTCTGCCCATCATCCCTCGCCGTGTATAGTACAGAGTGCTACCAATTCTCGATAAATGTTAGGAGCAGTTTCTTACAGGGGCGTACCTAGAGATCTGGGGGCCCGGGGGGCTAGGTTCTTTGCGGGGTCCCCCTCCTGCAGGGGGGGGCCGGCATAGGACCTAGCCCCCCTAATTCTCAAAACTTATCTAATATCTCAGCCGGGATTGTGGGGATGATAAATATATATATTTTTAAATATTAACAAAAAAGCTTATAAATTTTTAAGGCTTTTGGGGGCCCCCCTCAATTGGGGGCCCGGGGGGCAGTTTCAAACAGCCCCCCCCCCTCGCTCCCCTCAGGTACACCACTGGTTTCTTATCTCTTTATCGTCCTCCTATCATTAGTTCTTGCCCTCCTATCAATCGCTCAAGCCACCATATCCCTTGAAATCCCATTATATTGAAAGTAAAATGCTATGGATCGTTTCTAAATATCCACCGTTTTATTACGAGTGAAGAAAAGGAAAGGAAAGATGAACTTATTAGATGGATAGATTGAGAGAGAGAGAGAGAGAGGGGGGGGTGGCAGATACCGGTATACAATCTAGTCTGAACACTTTCTAATGGTGAATTGGGTAGGAAGATAGGAATGAAAAATAAACAATGAAAAAAACAGGCGTGGAATCAACCAGAGATCTCCATTAACCGGTCTGGATGTGTGATGGACAGACATAGATTGATAGATAGACAGATAGATAGATAGATACATAGACAGATACACAGGTACAGAGACGAGCAGACATTTATGCTCATAGATAAACAGGAAAACAGAGAGACAGACAGAACGGCTAAGTGACAGAGATCAACAGATAGACAGACAGATACTGGCGCATAATCTGGCCTACACAATTTCTGAGGTTCAGTGGGTGTGGTAGAAGTGAATGAGAATAAAAAAGAAAAAAGAAAAGGAAATTTATAAAAAGATTCGTACAACCTAAAATGGCAGACGACCACCTTGGAGGCAATCAAGCTGCCCTCTCCATAAACCGGCCCAGATGTACGATTGTCAGATGTGTATGATTAGGAAGAACAGGGCCCTAATCATCCCTGCCACCAAAAAGCGATTCAATACGGCCAGCGTTATATACTTTGCAGTCAATTAGGGGAGACCTGGCTCGGACCTGGCTTGGAGCGGACTGGGCCTCCTTTATATCTTTCCCATCATGGTTATTGTACAGGTGTGGACAGAAGTTCGCTTACTACAGGGCAGGCCGGAAAGAGCTGCACCAAAAACGCACGTGGTAGTACCTTATCTCTCAGTCAGCTGGTGTGGGCGTAGCTATGGCAGTGGGAGTATACTGAATTAATGGTGTAGGGTAGATGATGAATAAACAGCCATCCGTCCTCACAAAACACGAGAAATCACCAGACACAGTGTAAACGAAGCATTATATTTCTGTGCCACCCTGTATTTCACCTCCTCTAACTTCGTCAGATGGATAATAATCTTAATCTGAGAGAGGCTTGGTATGTTTCCCTAGCCATCACATTGCCTAATATTTCACCCCTTCTTTTTTCTTTCATCAGCTGGATTTCTTAAGCTGGGAGAAGCTTGATATATTCCCCTGCCTATAACTTCGCCTAATATTTCACCTTTTTACTTCAAATTTTATCTGCGGGCACATGGTAATAATCTGTGAACGGTTTGATATATTACTCTATGTGATTTTCTTTTATGTTGCGTCAGGGAGGACTTTGACGGACATGCTCAAAGTGTGATGTAGAAGCAGAGGAATAGCAGGCTAAATTTTGCCCCCTGAAAAAACTTTCATATTTGGTTTTAAAGGAATGAGTCCCCATGCGGTCCAGGCCTCAATTTTTGTTTTGTCTCTAAGGCCCAAAGGGGAGATTGATATTGTACAATCAAAGTCAAAGATCCCTAACACCTTCAAGCCAGTGACATTCTCTATTATTTTCTTGTTACTTCCAGGCGATTTTATTCATCTCTGAAATGATGTCTTGTAGCGAAGAGGGTCAGTGAAGGCTGTTTCTAATAAGCCACTCCTTAACTGAGAAAAATCGTCAGTGTTAGTACAAAATGAGAAATAAGACATGCCACTGAAGAGGTTAACGATACTCTCATGACGAGCTGGTTAGAAGGAGATGAGAGAGACTGAGAATAAGATGACAAGATAAGCTGCCTGAATATGTGAGGGAAGGTGGTATATCGTGGGTGGGCAGGTCATTACCGAAGTCCTGTTGTCGAGGATCTCTTACGTGATGCAGCATCAGACAAGACAGGCAGACATTATCTGGGATCCCAAACTGATAAAGGGAGATGTTATTCCAAGTAACTGTTGTTGATTCGAATGGCAAGATCCCTTTCGGCTTCAATACTGCTTCGAAACTATTATGGGGCTACTGAAGCCAACTGTATAATCAGCAGCAAGCATCCTGTTGTTTTACTTGCTTCTCTCCCCAACAACTTTGAAAATCAGGCCGGTCATTCCCCACCAGTCGGCAGTAATGACTTAATTTGCCCAGAGACCACTGCCAGCAAAGTCGGCTGCTGCGGATTCACATGACCGATTTCAAAGTCCAGTGAAGGGTGGAGTCATCAGCGAATGAGAGGATGGGGTTAGATGTACAGCTTAGAAGGTCAATGATGCATAAAGGGAAGAGAGTTGGTGATAGGGCAGACCCCTGAGGTACACCACTGTTGATAGATCAAGGAGAAGAACGATGGACGTCTACAACAGCGGCTATAGAACGACCAGAAAGGATGCTAGAGATGAAGGCACAGATAGAAGGATAGAAACCGTAAGAGTGCAGTTTGGAAATTAAAAATTTATGCCAGACTCGATCGAAAGCCTTTGAGATGTCAAGTGCAATGACAAAGCTTTGCCAAAGTCCCGAAAGGAGGATGACCAGGAGTCTGAAAGGTAGGTGAGAAGATCGCCAGTGGAGAGTCCCTGACGGAACCCATACTGCCGATCAGAAAGAAGGTTGCGATAGGAAAGATGCTTTAAATTTTTTCTACTAAGAATTGTCTCAAAAACTTTTGAGATACAGGATGTTAAAGCAATTGGACGATAGTTAGAGGGTTGGGAATGGTCACCGTTCTTTGGGACTGGCTGAATTAGAGCAAACTTCCAGCAAGAAGGAAAGATACAAGTTGATAGACAAAGGCGAAAGAGTTTACCTAGGCAGAGTGTAAGTACAGAAGCACAGTTCTTGAGAACAACAGGAGGGAATCCATCAGGCCCATATACCTTGTTAGTATTGAGGCCTTTGATGGCAGAAAATACATCAGCTGAAGATATTTTAATGTCAGCCATGAGGAAGTCAGAGGGGAACAGCACCAGCCTCGTCTAAGGTAGAATTGGAGGAGAAAGTCTGAGCAAAGAGATCTGCTTTATCAATAGAAGAAATAGCTACAGAGCCATCGGAGTAGAAAAGAGGAGGGAAGGATGGTGAGGTAAAGTTGTTAGATAAGTTTTTGGCAAGGTGCCGGAAGGAGCGGGAAGAATTCGAGTTGGAGACTTGAGAGCATTCAGTACGGATGAAATTATTTTTAGCAGAGCGAAGAACAGACTTAGCACGATTCCAGGCAGAAACGTATAAAAGATGTGATTCAGGGGTGGGTTGGCTCCGGTACCTTTAATAGGCCCTCTGCTTGATGCGGACAGCATTAGAACAAGCGTGATTAAACCAAGGCCTTCTTGCATTAGTCAATGGATATGAGAAAGGAATGTATGCTTCCATGCCCGAGAGAATAACCTCCGTAATGCGCAAGGCACACTCAGATGGCTCCCGGCCATAGAAGCAATAATCATTCCAGGGAAAATCAAAGGAGTACTGCCTGAGAGCCTCCCAGTCCGCAGCTCCAAAGTGCAACAGACGACGTTTCTTTGGAGCGTCCACAAACCGTACCGGAGCGATAGGACAGGTTAAGGTGATCAAGTTGTGATTGGAGAAGCCCAACAGAGAGAAAAGATTAACAGTGTAAGCAGAAGGATTAGTTGTAAGGAAGAGGTCAAGTATGTTGGAGCTCTCTCCAAGGCGGTCAGGGATACGGATAGGGTGCTGTACAAGCTGCTCTAGGTCATTAAGGATAGAAAAAGTGTAGACTTGTTCACCAGGTGGATCAGTACTAATAGTAGCAGTAGTAGGGTAGTAGTAGGTTCATCTGAAACGTGAACCTGGTTGATTGTAGACTTTAGCTGATCTTCTGGAGCTCACCATCCTCCTTTCTGGGGGAAACGGAAGTAGTTACGGGATATTTGTATAAGCAGGCAGTCGACCTGGTTATATGTGTCATAACATGAAGGCGTCCCTCTCAGCAGCTACTTCTTTCCATTTAACGCCTGACGATTATATTGGTCTGGGGATGAGTCATAGGTGTCTCAAGAGTGTTAAGATGCTAAATCACACACCCAGCCTCCCTCTCTTCCCCTCCCTAACCACCACCTTCGACAAAAATGGATGAAGATGGAGTGGCTCTATGCATGGGACTTTCATGTATAGGCAGAACATGCTGTAGCAACGATCCGTGTCAGGAGGTACGTATTAGGTTGCTTCATAAGAGCTGGGTCCAGCTTATTGCGAAAGCTCGAACTGATTTTTTTGCTTTCTCTTCGAGAGAGAGAGAGAGAGAGAGAGAGAGAAAGTGTGTGTGTGTGTGTGTGTGTGTGTGTGTGTGTGTGTGTGTGTGTGTGTGTGTGTATTGCAAAACACCACCATTTAAGATGCTGGACGAAGATGAATTTGCGAAATCCGGGAATAATCCAGCCTCCATACTTTAGACCTGGCAGGTGTGTGAAGAAGAACAGTTTACTCATTTTCCCTACACACAGGTTGGCTTCCTCCTCAATTTGGGTCCACTAGCACCTTTATTTTAACGACTTATCTTTAACACATCAGTATTTTATCTCTAGTACCAACACATTACCTGATATTCGAGGAAATACTCACGTTTCATATACAGGAATAAAACAGTCACGAGGAAATAATAGGGAAGCCCTATAGCCTTGAGAATATCCCCCTTTCTCTCTCATTCCCTGCCGTCACCACCTGTAGCTGTCGACGTCCCGGCCAGGTAAATTAACCCTTGCAATATAATGATGTAGTAACGCTTGCTTCCTACACGCGATTTTATTCAGCTTTCAAAAGGCCTGAAGTACTGAAGCGCTTAATGAAGACCACCATTAGCTGTTCCCCTGCTAAGTCCCTCCCAAGGTAAATGGAAGGGGTTGAAAGTGGTATGAACGAGTTAAGAAGAACGTCACCTGATTGAAGGGGTGAAATGGAAGACATAATTGATTCGTCCTTTTTCCTTCCCCTTGCTTAATCGTCCCCAAGGGCATTTGTACTCAGTGTTCTCTTTATGCGGTTTGTATAAGGAGAGAAGCTTAAATAAGAGCTTACTTTCTCAACGTCCATTTCACTATTTATGTGGTAGATTAGTTACGTCTTCAGGGATTGGAATACAGGATGTTAATATTTTTCCTGGTTAAATGTTTGTCATCGGTTAAGTGTGTGTGTGTGTGTGTGTGTGTGTGTGTGTGTGTGTGTGTGTGTGTGTGTGTGTGTGTGTGCGCTTACTTTTTCAGTAAGTTGTCTTTTTTGGCTACCATCAGACGATTTAATTGTACGGTAAAGCTTTTCTACCTAAAGTGAAACCCACAGTCTTATTAACTTCTACAATAATAAGGTCCTTCTTACATTACATCAACTCTACCTATCTATCTATTCTCAGACGTCATAATTCCGTAAGGGGTGGCCACAAACAAATAGCCTCCATGTCGCCCAGTCCCCCGCCATTTCAATGCCCTCTCCCCAGCTCGCCCCCCCCCCCTCTCATATACCTCTCCACTCCATCCCTCCATCTCATCCTCGGCCTCCCCCTTCCTCTCCCCCCTCCACCTCACTCACATATACTCTCCTCGTTAGTCTCTCGCTCTCCATCCTCTCTACATGGCCAAACATAATCTCGATAATGGAAAATAAGTAATCCAGGTAAATGGCTCAGTACTACAGCTTTTGTAATTCTCTCAGTCTAGCACACTAGTTTTTACCACAATGATTTAAGTACTTAAGTCCAAAGAGTTGAGCGAGAGATTTAACTTTCTGACAGCTGTTTTTTTTCCCTCTCACCTAAGGCCAATCGTCTATTTTACCCACAAGGTAATAACCTAATTACTTCTTGATATGTGTAAGGGGTAATTACTTCGTTTTTTTAGACATTAATGGGTGCCCATGAACTGTTACCAATTTCATAGGTAATTTATGGCTGTGATGTATGTGTGTATCTTTAATAGCGAGTTATATTTCATGTATATGTGTGAATATATGAATGCATGTATGTTTATGTGCGTCCCTACGTGTGTGTGTGTGTGTGTGTGTGTGTGTGTGTGTGTGTGTGTGTGTGTGTGTGTGTGTGTGTGCGCGCGCGTTCGCGCATGTGTGTGTTTGTGTGCAGGTCCATGAGTGAGTTTTGTAGTGTTTGTGTTCACATGGTAATGTGTGTATGTGTACATGTTCATCGATGTGCACATATGGTAATGTGCGTATGTTTGTGCATGGACGTGCGCGCATGGCAATGTGTGTATGCGCATGTGTATGTATGCACTGATATGCACACACGCGTGGCTTGTGTGTGTACATGCTGATGAGCGCACGCGCATATGCACATGTCATCTGGGTGTATGGTTGACCGACTGACTGACTGTGTGTGTGTTCTTACCTAATTGTTCTTACCTAATTGTATCTTTACAGGAATGAGTCAAGCTCGTACTGTCCCGTGTCTTAAACCATATTTATCGTACATATCCTTAAATTTGTGAATTGTTTTGGCACACACTATTTCATTCGGTAGTGCATTCCATTGATCAATTGCTCTGTTTGGGAAACTGAATTTCCTTACGTCTTTATCACCTCTCTCCTTATGGAGTTTTTTTGCAGTGTCCTCTTGCTGATGCTTCTCCATATGTTAAGTAATCATTTATGTCTATTTTCTCCTTTCCTGATATGCACTTATATAGCATTATCATGTCACCTCTTTTCCTTCTCTCCTGTAGTGTTGGTAGATTCAGTTTATTTAGTCTTTCTTCGTAGCTTAGGTCCCTTAAGCTTGGTATCCATCTTGTAGCGGCCCTTTGAACTTTTTCAATCTTGTCTATATGCTTTTTGAGATGAGGACTCCAGACTACTGATGCATATTCCAGGGTTGGTCTAATGAATGATGTTATTATCCTTCTTAGCATGTCTTCATTTATGTATGTGAATGCTATTCTCATATTTGCAAGCAGTGTATACATGTTCCGTGCCTTCTCGCTGATGTGGTCAGCCGGAGATAGTCTGTTATTGATAATCACACCTAGGTCTTTCTCTCTTTCTGATGTGTATAGGGTTTTATTTCCTAACTTATAATCCCAATCAGGTCTTTTTCCACTTTTACCAAACTTGAGTACATGACACTTGTCCACATTGAATTCCATTTGCCATGTACTACTCCATTCATGAAGTTTATTTAATTCTTCTTGTAGCTCCCTACAAGAGTCTGTGCTAGTAATTCTCCTTTGTATTTTTGCATCATCTGCAAACATATTCAGATAGCTCTCATTTCCAGTGCTACTGTTTATATCATTTATGTACACTAAAAACATGATTGGTGCCAGCACCGAACCCTGTGGTACTCCACTAGTCACTTCTTTCCATGATGAGTAGTTTCCTCTTAGTACTGTCCTCATTTCTCTTTTTATGAGAAAGTCTTGCATCCAACAAAACAGTTTGCCTCGAATTCCTCCTTGATGGTACAGTTTCCATAAAAGTCTTTGGTGTGGTACTGTGTCAAAAGCTTCCTTGAAATCTAAATACTTCGTAGATACTGTCCACCCATCCTTCCCTTTCCTGTATTGTGTTTGTTACTCTGTCATAGTTGCTCAACAGATTAGTAACACATGATTTTCCTTTTCTGAAACCAAACTGTCTTTCTGTTATCATGCTGTGTTCTTCTAGATGATTTACCCAAGCTTTTCTTATGAGTTTTTCTAATACCTTGCTTACAACACTGGTCAGTGATACTGGTCGGTAGTTGAGAGGATTTTGTCTATTTCCTTTCTTGAATAAGGGGACTATATTTGCTTTTTTCCAAATATCAGGTAGTTTCCCTTGACTCAAGGATTTCCTGAAAATTAAAAATAATGGTTTACTTAACTCCTTTGCACATTCTCGTAATACCCAACATGAAATTTCATCAGGACCACTTGCTTTTCCTCTGTCTAATCTACTTAACTCCTCCTGTATTACTTTTTCTGCTATTTGTATATCTGGTAGTATGTGTGGACATGCGTGTTCCACATAGTCCCTCTCAAAATTTTTTTCTTCTGTAAAAACTAATTGGAAATTCTTATTTAGTGCTTCACAAATATCCTTCTCTTGTGTATAAGTGATTCCCTCGTCCGTAATGGATTGTATTATATCTTTTACTTTGGTTTTGCTTCTGATATAGCTGTAAAACAGCTTTGGTTGATCACTACTTTTATTTATTATATCCTCCTCAAACTGTGTTTGGGCTTCCCTCCTTATTCTTGTATAGTCGTTTCTTGCCTGTTTGTAATTATTATACTGTACGCCCTTTCACTATTGTGTCTTCTGTATCTATTCCACAACAAATCTCTTCTTTCTTTTGATTTTTTACATTCTGTATTGAACTATTTCTGTATTTTCTTATCTGCTTCTTTGTGCTGCGGGATGTACTTCTGGACTCCTATTTCATAAAATCCACAAAACTTTTTATATACAGCATTTAAATCTTGTCCTCTAAGCTCATTTTCCCAATCAACTTCTAAGAAATACTTCTTTAGGTCTTGATAATTTCCCTTTTTATAGTTTAGGCTCTTTTTGTAACTGTCATTGCTGTTTACTATGTCATATGCAATCCTGAAGTTATAATTTAGTACTGCATGATCGCTTTTGCCGAGTGGAGGGTGATATATTAAACTGTCAATGTCATTTTCTTGCCTAGTAAATATTAGATCTAGCACTGAAGGTACATCAAGTCCTCTTTTTCTGGTGGTTTCCCTCACATGTTGCGTTAAGAAAAACTCTTGTACGAGATCCAGGAGCTTTTGGTCCCAATGTCATAAAAGACTTTGTAGTTACTTGTAGTTGAGTTATATATATATTAGACTCGTGGGCGAGCGGTTGTTATATTTGAGTAGCTTCGTGAGTAGCTAATCTTCTTTCCCATTTGTCATGTAGTGACAGGAGAGGTAAAGAATAGTATGGGACTATTTTTATTTGTCTTGGAAATATTAACAAGTCTCTCACACAGAGCGGAGTATAAAGTAGAGTCCTGCTAGCTATCTCTCTGTCTCGCTCTCTCTGTCTCTCTCTCAAGTTGCCAAGCCCTTCTCCCTGCGACCTGTCTGTTCTAAGGCCTGTCTCCTTCTGAGCTCTCTTTCCTAAATTCTGGTGTAGCAGGGGTTGTGTCACGTGTGTTCCTTGTGAGTGGAAAGTTCTAGAAGCCTGTGTGTGAGTATGTGTGTATGTGTGTGTATGGTCACTAGGCACTGTCGTGTGCCTATAAAGCATTCCTTGAGTTAAGAGTGTGTAAGCATGTTTAGCATTGCTCGATTCTCGCAGACACAATACCTTCTCATCATCTGACTCCCTGCTTCTATCTGCCTCTCTATCTATCTATTTATCTATCTATCTATTATGATTTGTAATTATAATACGGAGTCCTAACATATGCTCGGCCGCGCGAAAATGGCGTACCATCGACAGTTAATAGTCATAACATATTAATATATATTATATACATATTATAATGAACTTATAAGCTAATTAAGTGAAATACATAATATTGTAAGAGTAACATAATTGTATGAATATTGTATACATATAATATTCATAGTAAATAGTGATTATTCAGTAATATTACATTTTAAACAAGTTGTATACATATTTGAATAAATGCATTAAAGTAAATTATTTAACTGTAATACAGTATGTACTTGGGTTATTGTAGTGAAATGCATAATTGTGTTGGCCTTATAACTGTAGTTACATTTTGTTAATGCAACTGTTACATAAGTGTCTTGGCCTTATAATTGTAGTTAAAGTTACATAAAAGTTACATCTTGTTAATGCAACTGTTAATTGGCAAAGTGTAACATAATGCAATCGTTTGTCGTTACATAATTGTTACATATCGTTTGTAGTTACATAATTGTAGTTAAAGTTACATAAAAGTTACATCTTGTTAATGCAACTGTTACATAAATGGTAAATATTGTTTGTAGTTACATAATTGTAGTTAAAGTTACATAAAAGTTACATCTTGTTAATGCAACTGTTACATAATTGGCAAAGTGTAACATAATGCAATCGTTTGTCGTTACATAATTGTTACATATCGTTTGTAGGTACATAATTGTAGTTAAAGTTACATAAAAGTTACATCTTGTTAATGCAACTGTTACATAAATGGTACATATTGTTTGTAGTTACATAATTGTAGCAAGTGTAACATAATGCAATCGTTTGTCGTTACATAATTGTTACATATCGTTTGTAGTTACATAATTGTAATAAGTGTAACATAATGCAATCGTTTGTCGTTACATAATTATAATATGGAGTTACATAATGGTTACATATCGTTTGTAGTTACATAATTGTAATAATTGCAGTCCTAACATATGCTGCGGTCGATGATATGATGTGTCATGTCACTTGCTTGTGGAGACAACAATTTTGCTTTTTTGTTTGTAGTTTATGTGGTATTTTGGCATATGTAGTAACACTTACACTTATTTTCATTTGTTTGTTATGTGATCTTACTCTATTTCTCTTTTTTCTTTCTTACTTTTCTTTCTTTCTTTTTTGTTTTTTTTGTATGTGTTGATTTTCTATAGTTTGTTTTCATTCGCTTGTGTACGCTTTTTCTATGTTGTTCATGGTTGCATAATTACTGGCTAATTTCCTTGGGATACTTTTTTAAAGTTTAGTTTATATTGCACAGGTATTCCTGAAAATTATATAATATAGTCCCATATTTTGTTATTTTATATAAAAAAAATATATACACTATATACAGTATTAACTATATACATTGACTTGTTGTTCACTTGTACCTATCGTGGGTAATATGTGTGTCAGCACTGTGTGGAAATCATTGTCTTCACAATTGTGTTGAAGATGTTCACTCTTGCTAACGGCATTTGTGTTGGCCATTTTTTTTTTTTTTTTTTTTAGTCTTCCTTGTAAGTTAATTTATCTGTTTCCACTAGGTAGCTTTAATTAATAAATGTTTGATACAGTTCTTTTAATCACTCACTGAGTAACTGTGATGGTATATTTTCTTTATCACTTTGTAGATGTAATAATGTATAGTTGTATGTATGAAACACGTATTTTATGTAGGTATAAATGGTAACACTCGTTGGTAGTAAATAAATGTTAT
This sequence comes from Coenobita brevimanus, assembly GCF_032717465.1. Lineage (NCBI taxonomy): Eukaryota > Metazoa > Arthropoda > Malacostraca > Decapoda > Coenobitidae > Coenobita > Coenobita brevimanus. The sequence continues at coordinate 15,456,886 of NC_137067.1, read as the reverse complement.
AATAAATGAATGAATATATACAGTGTAGAATATTTATTGTTGGTGATTATTTAGTGTTTGAGTTATGCAGATAACTGTAGTAAGTATGTGTATTTAAGCTTTAACTATACAGTACGTTTTATATGTTTGTGCAGAAGCTTATTGTCTATCACTGTGTATTGTATAAATGAAGTAACTATGTAACTCACTAATTTTTACCGTGGTGGGAACGGTGTTGGTGATGGTGCAGGTGGTAAGTTGACTGACGTGGCGTCTTTTCAGCAAGCACGCATGATGACGTCGACTTCCCACACTGGTAGCTGTGGTGAGTGAATGAGTAGCGATGAGTAACTTGAGTGAAGATGAGTGAGTAAGATGAGTAATGAGTCGTGTCTCATTCTTCGTTTGTTTGTTCCGTATTTTCTTCGTCGATGTTTTCTCAGTCCTTTTCTCTTGTGATTTACTCGTTGTGGGATGAAGACTGCCGCTACTTGTAGGTGCGTGTAGAAGATTATACAGACGACGTAGAGTTGTTACTTGTAGTTGATTGTAGATGGTTGTAGTTCGTTGGTTCGTCGTAGAAATTGCAAGATTGCTTGTATCAGCGTGATGATCGTGGAAACGGAGGGGGCTGGTTGGAGAGAATACTGTCAGGAGCTGGTTGTAAGTTGTTGGTTGTGAGAGTTTTTTTTTTTTTTTTTTCAATCTCGATATTTTGTAGGAATTCACTGTTGATTCGTAGACGAGGTTCGTATACGTTCGCTGCTACCAAATGTCATAAAAGACTTTGTAGTTACTTGTAGTGGAGTTTTATATATATATTAGACTTGTGGGCAAGCGGTTGTTATATTTGAGTAGCTTCGTGAGTAGCTAATCTTCTTTCCCATTTGTCATGTAGTGACAGGAGAGGTAAAGAATAGTATGGGACTATTTTTATTTGTCTTGGAAATATTAACAAGTCTCTCACACAGAGCGGAGTATAAAGTAGAGTCCTGCTAGCTATCTCTCTGTCTCGCTCTCTCTGTCTCTCTCTCAAGTTGCCAAGCCCTTCTCCCTGCGACCTGTCTGTTCTAAGGCCTGTCTCCTTCTGAGCTCTCTTTCCTAAATTCTGGTGTAGCAGGGGTTGTGTCACGTGTGTTCCTTGTGAGTGGAAAGTTCTAGAAGCCTGTGTGTGAGTATGTGTGTATGTGTGTGTATGGTCACTAGGCGCTGTCGTGTGCCTATAAAGCATTCCTTGAGTTAAGAGTGTGTAAGCATGTTTAGCATTGCTCGATTCTCGCAGACACAATACCTTCTCATCATCTGACTCCCTGCTTCTATCTGTCTCTCTATCTATCTATTTATCTATCTATCTATTATGATTTGTAATTATAATATGGAGTCCTAACACCAACAGCTTTCTTGGCTATTTATATCTAGAGTATTCCAATTTATATTTGTATTGAAGTCCCCAGTTAGTATAATTCTTTCCGATCTCTCTTCCATTTTATGTAGCAATGATCTTATACTCTGAATTGTACTCTCTGCCAGGTCCTCATATTCGTCTCTTTCCCATGTGTTTGATCTGGGTGGCATGTACAAATTGGCTACAATTACTTTACCTTCAGATGTGTCGATCTCTACTGCAATCAGTTCTACTTGTGATGGTATATCTAGGTTTATTTCCTTGACTTTTAGATTTTTCTTAGTTAATATTATAATTCCTCCTCCTTTTTTTAAATTTATGTCTCTTCTCCATATATTGTATTCCTCTAAGTTTAGTATGTCATTGGATATCCTTGGTGTTAAATTTGTCTCAGTTAGGCATATTATTTGTGGTTCATTTTCTCTGACATAATCATTCATGTGTGTGTGTGTGTGTGTGTGTGTGTGTGTGTGTGTGTGTGTGTGTGTGTGTGTGTGTGTGTGTGTCTGTGTCTGTGTGTGTGTGTGCGTGCGTGCGTGCGTGTGTGTGTGCGCGCGCGCTGGCTCTCTTTCTTAGGTGTGTGCGCTTCTTTCTTGTGTATGTGTGTGTGTGTGTGTGCTTTCTTTTGCACATGTGTGTCTTCTGCTTCCTTGGACATGTTTGTGAAGTGAGTGTCCTACTTCCTCGAGAGAGCGCCCTTCCTTCTCTGTCTACCAGCCTGCCTCTCCTTCCTTAACTGGCCACTCCACCTGCATATAAGCGAGTGAGACGCGACGTGCCCACCATCATGTCTGTAGCTCCACCCGGGAATAATATATGTCTATGTAAGTTAAGGATGAGGCTTTCGTATTCAACCGAACCTGCTTTACACTAGGGGATGTCCGTCACTTTCCTCCCCCTTGCATTATATCCAAGGAACCCTCTCTGGGCAGAGGCACATACCAAGCCTCTCTCAGTTTAAGAATATTAGCCAGTAGAGGACGCAGAGACGCAAAAGAGGTGAAACATTAGGCAAACTTTTCTTCCCCTTTGTACAATGCAGAGGGGTAACTCAGTCTTGGCCTTGCTAAGCACAGGACGATCAAGCATTACGGGCGTCTTATCAGCAGCGAGTTTGCAAAGGCGTAAGTTCGTCTGAAAATTATGATGGCAAATTTTAATAGTTATAAGGACATAAGACAGTTAAACTGCATTCTACTCTACATACTCGTAAGTAAGTAGGATTGTGATAAAAACGTCAAACTTTTAAATCTTCCCATCATGTGTTGCAATAATGATATAAAAATAAATAAATCACCTTCACCTCCTTGTTTCCTGGTTTAATAAAAACCTTGAATGTATTGATTCATGTTATTTCTTTTCTTTAGATTTCAACTCTTTTTATTCGGAGCAGGAGAGGCACTTCGAAATGGAATGGTCAGATACAGCTTTTACTGAACCCCTCACTTCTGTCCATTTATCTTGCATTGGAAAATTTACCTAGAGACAGCACGATTAAAGACAAAAACAAGACCTTTTAGTGAGCAGGTTAATAAATGTGAGTACATTTCACGAACTTCATATCGAGAGGACAAGTTTAGGGAATAAATATCCATCAATGTCCTTATGAATCGCCAATGTCCATAACCATGAAAATTTATTGAAGCTGTCTCTAAACCACTATCATAGATGAGTGACAGACAATCATTAAAATCATTTCACAAGACGCCGATCAAAACTTTCCACGCGTATCGAGTATATTTTATGACGCCTTATAAATTCACGAGAAGAAAATATATATTTAGATAAAACAGAAGCTTACCGTAGGAGTCGGTCCGTTTGAAGCAGTGATTCATGCTGCATACAAAACAATTGATTCATGACTCCCTTTAAAATACCGGTACTCCAGGAAAGAACGAGAAGGAGTGGTCATTGTACCGAGAGTCTAATGCAGTAAGATCGAACCCAGGACTCGGATACACAAATACATATACGATCAGGTGTAGAGGATCCTGGAGGAAATATTGGGTGCGAAAGGGACGCAGGTAGGAGCTAGAATTCTTTATTTTCAGCGACTCTCTGAAGATGGGTTCTGTGGAGCTCAAAACATGAGTGAAAATAAAGAAATCAAGCTCTAACCTGTCTCTTTCCCCCACCCAACATTTGCACATGTGATCAGTTTCCTATCTCAACTCAGGTTTTGATTTACAGGAAAGACAAGGAGGATGCTGTATCTTCCTCTGTCTCCCCTTCTCACTTCATCAATAAACCTTTGTTACGAGGCGAAAATTACTGTAGCCTATAACTTGCTTTCTGCAGGACGATCAAGGAAAGGAGTGCAAAAATCATCCCTTGTCTAGTCCTTCCTTTAAGAGCATATGTAAGTTACGACAGAGATTTGATCGTAAATATGTTTGAGAATCCTGGCCAGAATATTTTTTTTCCCTCGTTACCTTCAGAGGATTTTACTCAAATAAGGCGGGATTTTCGATAAGGAGGGGTTAGATAAATCCTTCATTAACCCCTTTCACTATTGGTGGTCCCTCCAAATATAGCCGTCTGGTCATAACTAAATTAAATAGCAAATGCATCATTGGACTCAAGGGGTGATATTTGTTGAGTCTGGTCGTATTATTAAACATGAGATTGCAAAGCGGAAGGTAAGTTTCTCTCTCTCTCTCTCTCTCTCTCTCTCTCAATGAGTTTGTGAGAAGGCACCAGGTTAAAGATGGAAAGCAGAGCAGGTAAAAGAGATAACGGCAGAGTATAGATATAAGTGTATGGTGGAATGAGGAAGTGTTTTTAATTCTCCCATTAATAAAGGTATGCCATAAGCTGAATAATCTCGTCTGAAGGTAGTAAAAATAATATAATTGTTGCTGTAATGAAATGAAAAAAATAAAAAAATAAAAAAAAACTGAAAATCACCCATAGTTTAAACTTCCTCACTAAAACGACGCCAAGGTTCACATACTTCACTTAAAGATGATTCTGCTCAGTCTGGAAGGCTTTTGATAGTAAAGGAATTAATGGAGTCTTTTTCGTTTTCTTTCTAGTAATATTCGTCACCTGTAACTTCCATCAGATCGTCTGGTGATGGAAGAGAATAGCATAAAATGGGATAAATATGGAAGTGGATCTCTCTCTCTCTCTCTCTCTCTCTCTCTCTCTCTCTCTCTCTCTCTCTCTCTCTCTCTCTCTCTCACACACACACACACACACACACACACACACACACACAAAACCATGCTCAGTGAGGTCCACCCATCCTGTATCTAACCCTTTCACAAACAAGTATTTCAATATAAATATTTTCGCCTGGTGGCAGTTAAGTTAACCTTGAAAATACTGTTATCACTGTTATCGTAGTTATAATACAAGATCACCTGCGATACCAGGAAAATCCACCAGAGGCTTACCTAAATCGGAAGAGAATCAACGTTTGGGGAGTAATAAAATCCCCTGTTGCCAAAAATAAACGATAATCACAGCTAACACCTGACCACCTACCCCGGGAGCTTTGCCAGGTGTTCTTTAGCTACACCTGACAAGAGTATCATTTAAATTTTTGCCGTAAGAGGTGTGAGGGTGCGCTTTTGAAAGGTTAGCGTACTTGTCATGAATATTAGCGACTGGAGCAGAGTACATCTACCCATTCATCCCTAAGCGCCAAACTGTTCTTATTAATCAGCCTCGTTCTACTGCCTGCTTGTTTTTATGAGAGATGCAATCAGGACTAAAAATTCGTCTACTATTCTACTTCATCTACTGCACACTTACGGCATCTCCGTCATTTTCCTCCCTGATGCATCGTATAAAAAGCGTAAACTATGGGCAAAAAATCACACCAAATCTCTCCCAGATTAGGAATATACGCCATCAGAAGAAAGTGAGAACTAGAGAAGAGGGCAAAGATTAGACTTGCCTTTGTTCCCGACTGTGTGTGTACAATTTTATGTTTGCCACTCGTATCATCACTGCTATCATCGCCATTACCGCTGATACCATTAATATTCGTGTAGTATCACAGCCATCACTATCATCCAGCTCGATACATCACAGCATCAACACCCCTATCATCAACGCCACCATTCCCAACACTATCTCGCCTGCCACAAATATCCTCTATCAGGGTTTGTATCATAGTAATTGTCTTTTTTGTGTGTCAGACTCTGGCCATAGATCTGATACCTCGTTCTTGCAGGCCCATCAGCTCTATATGCCACCACACCTTCACATGTAACCACTTCTGCACTAAAAACCCACCGTCCATACTGAATACATGCTAGGGAATATCATAAAATTTATTTATGTGAAATTCAATCATTAGACTATACCCTGCCTCAGCATGGGCTCGAACTCGCAGCCTTCCAGACAATAGACCACTTCTCATACCACTTAACCACCAAATCCCTTCCCCCCCCCCTTTTATTTTTTATTTTTTATTTATTTATCTTTTTTTTAACCTAATCGGGGTCGGCCCCTCCTGTGCATCTCCTCCGCTGTCTTCTGTCTACCTGGGGAGTGATGGCGCATTTGTTTACCTTAACAAGGTAGTAACTAGAACAACCCAGGTACGAGTCTCGGGCCGATTGGACTAGTGGACCCGGTTTGTTTCGCCCTTGTCCTCCGTCCAGCAGTACAGCTGAGTACCTAGATGTCACATGGACTTTTGGGGACTTTTGGGGGTCGATTTCCTGGAGAAGATTTAGACATAGTAAGTCTGATTATCTGCCTAAATGACCCACGTATAGTTGGTAAGAATTATGAGCGTATTACAGGTGGCACAGTAGGTCAAGCATCTCTTCCTTAGTGATTTATCTTGCATGTTAAACCTTACATTTCTCTTGCATTCTCTTTATGTTTTAATATCAGTTATATTTGCAGCAAAAATATATAAGAGAATGTTGACGTGGAATACGAGAATAAATCGATAAGGACGGGGTACAACGAAGTTTCTCAAGCCACTTAGAATACAAACTTTTTAATCTACCATGTCCTCTTATGGCATATCCAGTTCCTCGCTATCTCCCTGCACACCATCTCTCCATCTGAATCTCTCTTTGCACGGGTCTGATCCCACTATTATATCAGCCACAATTATTCAGCGATGGGGCCACAATCGGTTTCAGACATCTCCACCAGTCACTACCCTGGCCCCTCATTACAGCCTAATAAGCATTCACCAACAACCACAGCCATCAATCGCCTCTGTTGGGAGTGGCTGCTTGAATACAGATGCTACGGCCATCCCCACCCATACCCACACTATCGTAAGCTCCTCGAGAAAGTATTGTGTTCACTTCTACCCTTCTGCCGTAATAAGAGTATTTTCACGTTTTCCACGCTACCTCCACGCGATTTTATTCACTCAGAGAGCTCTTGTGCTGAAAGGGTTACTGAAGGGTAGATGCAACCACCGTCGTTCAAAAAGTCAATCAGGTTAAATAAAATTGGAGATTAAATGTAACTCCATCTATCCATCCAACTATCTACCTGTCTGTATCTGTCCATATCCTTGTATCTATCTATCCATTTATAGATAGATAGAAAGATAGATAGATAGATATCTACCAACCTGCCTATAAATGTATTCATCGATCAGTCTGTCTATATCTCTCTACCTATCTGTCTATCTATTTACCTATCTATTTATCAGTCTATATCTATCTATCTATCGTGCTCAAAATGTCAAATAAACAGAAGTTTGCCATTTCTGTAGAAAAGATATATAAACCCTATCATAACATCTGCACCTCACTTCTATAGCACCACAGCTGAGCAATGAAGGTTTAACCCGTTTAGTCCGAGGACGTGTTATATCAATGTTGTTCCTGCTCATCTTAAGAAATCACCTTAGTAGCGATAGGATAAATGAAGGCTTTACCTAACATCTTCAGTTCAAAAGCCACGTCTGGGCAAATATAAAAAAAGGGGCGTCATGTCGAGATGGTTAAAAAAAGAAGCGTGTCATTACTGGAACTGATAAACTCCACAATTAACGCTTTACTGGCAATTATTGTAGTTTTACATTACAGTCGCTATTATCAGCAAAAATAACCAGAATCTGTTTACTTTTATTGCCGTCATCAACACCAATGGGTCTTTTTATGTGGGGGAGGGGGGAGAGGGTCTTAGGAAACTTCGTAAAACATCTCCCTCAGCGATTTAATTTGCCTGTTACACCTTCAATGCCTTCCTATATAATAATAATGCAAATCATACCAGTACTATAAAGACAGAAGTAACAGGTAAGAGAACAGCAATGTGTAATATGAAGTTTTATCGCCAGTAAGGGCACCAAGAAGCCTTCTAAATGCCAACAAAAACACTAACCAGCAACATCAGCAGCATATTTTACCTTAATAACCACTACTATCAACAACCTACCACCGCTATATACTGCTGCTGCCATTATCAACACAATTATCAGCATCAGCAATAATGTTACCCCAGCCACATCCAGTACCACCAATTTAAGTACCACAGTCATCAATGTTGCTACTGTTATCAATGTCTATTGTTACTGCCATCAACACTATCATTATCTGCGGTGTTCTCCCCACCATACCCACTACCACCAGTTTCAGTTATCAGTGCTATAATGATACTCTAATTACCATCACCCACTGTTACTGCCATCAACACTATCATTACCTATGGTGTTCTCCCCACCATACCCACTACCACCAGTTTCAGTTATCAGTGCTATAATGATACTGTAATTACCACCACCCACTGTTACTGCCATCAATATTATCATTAGCTACAGTTTCTCTCCATCATACCCACTACCACCAGTTTCAGTTATCAGGGCTATATATGATACCGTAATTACCACCACTTACTGCCAACACCATTATTAGCTTATTATAAACTCATTAATTCTGTTGACGTCTGAGTTTGTTCCTTATTTCCCAGACGATTTTACTTAGGTCTGTTGCTGTTTGCTTTCCTTTGTACTCTTTTGAACTCCTTTGTACTCATTTGTAACTTAGGAAGGATATCTATAGGTGACGAGGTGATTTAGGCTATAACTTAACCCTTTACGTTCGAGAATATACTATGCTTACTGAAATCGTCTGAAAGGGGCAAGAATAAAACATATACTGTAACTCCCATGATACCGACTACCATCAACATAAGTACCATCACCATTAGTGTTGCTTCCATTACCATTACCTACTATCATCAACACCATTATTAGGATCATCAGTACCCCCACCTCATCCACGACCATCAGTATAATTACCGCTATCATTTGTATAAGGACAGATACCATCAGTCCTGCTCCCATTACCATTACCTACTACTGCCATCAACACCATTATTAGCACTATTACCAGTACTGTTACCCCACCATAGCTACTGCCATACATTAAGTCCTCGGTATAAATCGCTCGCCGACATACGTTTACGCCTTACGTACCACTACCATTACCTCCTCTTACTACCATGAACACGATTAGTAGGATCATCAGAAATACATTTTTTTTTTTTTTTACCCAACCATATCCACCACCATCAACATAAAGACTCGTACATTAAGCCCTCTTTATAGTCGACTACTCTGACTTTCTTTTACATTATTAACTACACATTAATTTGCTGAAAGATTACACACAGAAGCTCCGTCAACACCCACGCATGCCACTATTACTCAATTTACTGTAGCGGTTTCTTGGATTAAGTTGTGGTATTAGGGAAGTTTAGTTACTACCTATAAAGCTGCCATTTTACCCCAGCTCAAAGTAGACGTTTTATCATCATCATCATCAGCAGCAGCAGCAGCCATTCATTACAAGTCCACTGCTGAACAAAGGCCTCCCCCAACCTTGTCCACGAATTCCTTGACTGAGCCAATCTTTGCCACGTTTTCCCTGCAAATTTCACTAACTCATCTCTCCACCTCCTGTCTGGCCTTTTTCTGCCACGCTTACAATCACAGAACAAATCCCTTACTTAAACCATCAGCTGTGAAATACGTAATGTGTTTTATATATCCGCAGGGGTCAGATGGCCTTACCACGCTGAGACACCCACGGCAGCAAAAAAATTATGAACCAGAACGATGCCATTGTAGTCGAGGAATAAGAACGTCAAATACCCAACTCTCAACAGATGCTATACTTTGGTTCATTGAAAATCCCGGCAGCCATCTGGATTGACCTCTACAGTATGTAGTGACGTGTTTTTGCCTTTCACTCTTGCTGCCACCAGACGAATGTACTCATTTGAAAGGACCTATTAGAGTGAAGGGGTTAATTAAGGCTACATCTATCTGTCTAAAGCCGGACGCCATAATTCTGTAAGGGGTGGTCGTTTGATTCTGAGTTAGCTGTTTTACGGGAAGGGGCACTAACCCTCCGCTAACCACTTGTTGACAATTAGGGAACACGTATGGTTTGGTTATAAGGCTACCACCCAGTGTTTTAATTGGTCTCCTGGTTTATAAGAAACCATTAGGCTTGTCACTCAATGTAAAGCCACCTGAAATGGAAAGAAGAGTAATAAAAAGTGACAGGAAAGATGGACGGGCAGAGAAAAAGAATGATTAAGGTGAGGGAAGAAGTAGGCAGCACTGTATCAAGTGAGTGGATGATGGTCGCCACCACCTACCACTAAGGCTACAATTATCTAACCCACGCAACTGAAAGCGCTTCCCCTAAACCAATGTAAAATCGTCTTGAGAATGAAATAAACATGCTATCTGACTGAAGAGGGTGAAGAGAGAACTGTGTACTATCACTGCTCCTGCCAACACTGCCACCACTGCCGCCACTATCACTGCCACCACCACTACCGCCACCACCATCACCTCTAGGCAGGATACTGGTTGTTGAAGGGAACAATATCCACGAGGCAGATTGGTGATGATGGAGGAGACCAAGGCTGGGTTCAATGTGTGTGTGAGCTCTCTCTCTCCATCTATCCCTCCTTCTCCCTTTTTCCTCTCCTCTCCTCACCTCACTTCACCTCAGCTCTCCTCTCCTCTCCTCTCCTCTCTTTTCCTCTCCCCTCTTTTCCTCTCCTCTCTTCTCCTCTCTCCCTCTGCCGCTGTCGTTCTCTACTTTCTGTCTCATCACTGTTTTGTCTCGATCTTGATTATCCAGATTTTTTTGGTATGCTTGTCTCTCAGTTAGCACTTATGGTTACCAAGAAATATTTTATATGGCTTTCTTCCTATTTCCAGATCTTCAATAAACTCACACGTAGGTCAGGTAAATACTCTTAACTACGCCTGAATATCACACATAGACGTAAAATATCTGCCTGTTGGAAATACTGTCTCTGCTTCTTTTTAGGTTATGATAATCGCTGTAGATTTTTTGCTATTGTTATCACTGGCTTATGCACTGGTATACTGGAGAGAGAGAGAGAGAGAGAGAGAGAGAGAGAGAGAGAGAGAGAATCTACATCGCAACATGACAATCTCTAACCCTTTTCAGCCCAGCAGATGCCAAAGTATAGTTAGATTACACAGCTATTTTGCCTAAGAGCAAAGAAGATTTACTTTTGACTCAATTACAGCTCATCAAAATTCACACAGTAGCTTGGTATTATAGTTCTGGGGCTGGTCTAATCCCGTCAAGTTAAATTAACTGATTATAGTAACGCTACGGAATCCACCAGCACATTTTCCTTCACCTCTACCACAAAAATTGAAAGCTGCAACACGCTTTCATTCATTGCAGGTGGCATGTGGGGACTTCCCGCAACGTGGACTGAGAGGTTAATTAAATTCCAGGCCAGGTACGACTCAAAGACACCGACGACGCCACAGTATGTCTGAGTCGTAATGGATGGTGCTGACCCCTACACAACCATGGTCTCCTTTACTATTCCATCCCGCCTCTACCTAACGATTCTGTAAAGCCTAAAAAGACCTCTCGCAGTGAAAATTAGATTACTGGCCAGCTGATTAGAAGGACTCGAGATGAATCGGGGTTTGGTTAAGGAACAGTTTGTATATTTTAGTTTCGTTAAAAAAATAAAAATAAATAAATAAAAACTGATCATCCACAAGGTCCGTCGATATATCATTAAAAAATCATCAAATTTCACCACACCAGTCCTGAATGTGACAGCCTTAATATGTATTCAGCATAACAGTGGGTATTTGTGCCTAAACGGTGACAGGTGAAGGCACACCCGTTGTGCCCAAAAGAACAGCATAGACTCAGAGTATGGGCTTTATAATTTACGCCCAGAATCGGATATAGGAGAAAAAAATCAATTTAACCCCCCTTGCCACTAATAATGGGCTGTGGTAAAATCAATCATTCTTCTCCACCTCTACTGGATTCAGGATTAATGATGTGAAATTCCATCCCTAATTATAACTGCCGATTAGTTTAGGTTTTCACACAGCTCCGAGGGAATATACAGAGCTACTGACCTTGACCCTATCACTCTCGCCACCGCAGGCCTCACGTCAACCACTGTCATAAAAATTAGTCTATATAACATGGCTCCACGCTACTAAAATCCTCCCCAGACCAAACAGTGCTTCTAATTTACCGTGGAAGAGTACAGCTTCTTTATGTTAAATCGGATCGCAACAACATACCCCTTCACACATTTGTCAATCTCACTAACTTACTCTCACATTCGTCTCTCACTCTCACAAACTTACACTCATCTCACACTCTCACAAACTTACTCTCACAATCATCTCTCACTCTTAGAAGCTGACTCACACTCACCTTCTCTCACTCTCACAAACTTACTCCCAGTCATCATCTCTATCTTAAAAAGTTACCCTCACACTCATCTACTGTCACTTCGAAACTTTCTTTAATCGCTCTCTCTCTCTCTCTCTCTCTCTCTCTCTCTCTCTCTCTCTCTCTCTCTATCTCTCTCTCTCTCTCTCTCTCACCCAGGACTACTTACCTACCCCTGACCTAGAGGTCACCACTTAAAGAGCATTTAACCCTGACTAATTTGCAGCTGCCACTCATATACTGCGCTGCTGCCACTTAAATACAGTTACCACTTATTTACAGCTTACCATTTAGTTCCACTTACCACTTATCTGATGCTACCACTTTTTTGAGCTTAACACTTATTTACACTTACCACTTATTTAATACTACCAAATATTTACAGTTTCCCACTTACTCTATTTATTTGTTGCTACCACTTATTGCCGACACTTATTTACAGCTCACCAGTATTTGCAGCTTACCACTTATTTACGGATAACACTTATGTACCCCTGACATATTTACAGCTTACCACTTAATTATAGCTACCATTTATTTACAATTCACCATTATTACAGCTACCACATGTTTAGAGCCATCACTTATTTACACCTAGCACTTAGAACTACCTCGTACAGCTTACCACTTATTTGTATCTTAGAGCTCTTATTACTTACTTAAAGCTTAGCACTTATTTACGAATATCACCTACTTAGTTAACTTTTTACAACTTGCGAATTATTTACAGATTAAAACACAGCTTACCACTTATTTACAGTTTACAATTTTTTTCAGTTTCATATTTACTAGTACCACTTACACTCACTTTCTTACAACAGTCAGCTTATTTACACTACCACCTACTTACATCTTGCCACTTATTTACAGCTTACCATTTATATCTTACCACAGGAGGGTGGAAGGGTTCTTGATAGAGCATTAATGGACTATGTGGTTGTGTCCAGGAATGCAGTAGGAAGATTGTTGGATGTGAGAGTTCTGAGAGGGGAGGGTGGAGGTATGTCTGACCACTACCTGGTGGAGGGAAAGTTAAAAGTAGAAAAAAGATGGGTGAGAGCTAGGAGGGTTAGGTGTGGCAGGGAGGTTTTGAAAGTGAGCAAGTAGGATAAAAGAGAGAAAATGACAGAGTATCAGGAGAAATTGAAAGATGAGTGGAACGCAGTGAAAGATCAGGAAAATGGCAGTGTGGAGAAGGAATGGCAGTTGTTTAAGAGTGCTGTGGTGGGGCATGCGGAAGAGGTGTGTGGAGTGAGACGAGTGGGTGGTGGTGTAACAAAAGGAAGTAAATGGTGGTGCGAGGAAGTATGGCTGTGGCTGAGAAGAGACATGCATATGAAGTGTGGCTGCAGAGGAAGGATGAGGTGTCATATGAGAGGTATAAGGAAAAGAGGAATAGGGCGAGAAGGGCTGTGCGTGATGCTAAGGTGGCAGCAGATGAGAGGTGGGGTAGGCGGCTGACTGAGAATTTTCAACAGAATAAGAAAATGTTTTGGAAGAAGGTGAAATGGGTGTGAAAGGGAGAGTCTGGGAAGGAAGAGCGAGTTAAGCAGAGGATGGAAGGATGTTAATTGACACGGATGCAGTAAGGAAACATTATTAAATGTAGAGGAGGAAAGGGAGGCTGAGATTGTGGCGGATTGAAGGGTGCAAGGAATAAATGTGTTGGGAGAGTTGAATGATTCTTTGATCACGAAAGAGTAAGTGCAGGAGGCAGTAAAGGAGATGAAAACAAGGAAAGCTGCAGGTATGGATGGGTGTGCTGTGGAATGCCAGAAAGGTGGTGGAGCGACTATTGTTGACTGGTTAGTAAGATTGTTGAATGTGTGCTTTGTGCAAAGTATGGTGCCAGTTGACTAGGCAAAGTGCTTGTGTGGTCCCACTGTATAAAAGTAAGGGTGATAACTATGAATGTACTAGCTTTAGGGGCATGAGCCTGTTGAGTGTTGTGGGTAAGGTGTATGGCAGAGTGTTAATTAAGAGAGTTAGATAGGGTACATAGCGAGTGATTGGTGATGAGCAGTGTGGCTTTAGGAGAGGGAGGGGATGCATGAATAAGGTGTTTGCTGTGAGACAAATGTGTGAAAAGTATTTAGTGAAAGGTAAGGATGTGTTTGGGCGTTCATGGATTTAGAGAAAGCATATGATAGAATTGATAGGGAAGCTTTGTGGACTGTTATAATATTGTATGGACTTGATGGTAGGTTACTAAAAGGAGTGAAAAGTTTTTATGTAAATAGTACAGCGTGTGTAAGAGTGGGAAATACTGTGAGTGATTGGTTTCCCGTAAGAGTGGGGCTGCGGCAGGGATGTGTGATGTCGCCTTGGTTGTGTAATATTTACATGGATGGTGTTGTAAGGGAGGTGAATGCAAGAGTGTTAGGTGGAGGTCTGAGTCTGGTGAATGTTGATGGTAGAGAGTGGAATCTGAAGCAGCTGCTGTTTGCAGATGATACTGCACTGGTGGCTGATTCAGAGGAGAGATTGACACAGTTTGTAGAGGAGTTTGGAAGGGTGTGTGAAAGGAGGAAATTAAAAGTAAATGAGAATAAGAGGAAAGTGATGAAGCGTACGAGGTTGGTAGATGGTAGGAGGATGAATGTAGTTTTGAATGGTAAGTTGCTTGAGGAGGTTTAGTGTTTTAAGTATTTAGGGTCACATGTTGCTGTGGATGGAAGAATAGATGCAGAAGTGAAGTTTAGAAATAATGAAGTAGGAAAGGTGCTGGGAGGAATGAAAAAAATGTTTAGATGTGATTCGCTTAGAATGGATGTAAAGAGAATGCTGTATGAGGGTGCTGTGGTACCGACTGCGTTATATGGGGCTGAAACGTGAAATATGGGTGTAGCAGAGAGGAAAAGTTTGAATGTAATGGAGATGAGATGTCTGAAGAGTATGTGTGCAGTGAAGCGTATGGATCGAATGAGAAATGATGAAGTGCGAAGGAGAACTGGAGTTGTTCGGGAGATGGCTGATCGAGTTGAGCAGAGGGTGTTGTGATGGACTGGGCATATGGAGAGAATGGATAATGAGCGATTGGTGAAAAAGATAACTAGATCTGACGTGAGAGGTGTAAGGCTGAGAGGAAGACCGCGAATAGGATGGATGGACAGTGTGAAGAGAGCGTTGGATATGAGAGAGAAGTCTGTTGAGCGAGGAAGAGTGGCTGTGCGTGACAGAAATGACTGGAGAGAAATTGTGAATGAATAAATGATGATGCAGCCCTGAGGGGATATTCTCCCGCATTTGGTCTGATCAGCTGATCAGGCCAGGTTTGGGTAAGGGGATGGATCTATTATGATGTGGCAGGGGTTAACCAGCTCTGCTGTCGGGTCCTGCTATGGATGTCATTGATTTGCAATGAGCAGTTGGCCCTCGTGCGGTGTGGTGCAGTGAGGATCTGTCCCTTCTCCCCTTTGAGGCTAAGATGGGAATGAATGTGTTTTAGTGGGTGAGTATAATGGGAGTGTGTCGTCCTGTCTCGGCGACCTCCCTTTCCTTGGGGGAAGCAGCCTAGCATAGACAGATAGATGGACCACAATTATAGCTACAGTTTAAGATCTTACCATTTATCTATATAACTTATTAATCACAATCTTGAGCATAAACAATGTCGATAGGATGAGTACTGAGAATAAGGACAGCATTCACAGCACGAACACGTAAATAATGGCAGCAAGACAGTTCCAAGGTGCGACAGGTTTGGTCGTAGGAAGAAAAAAACAGAGAAATTATGCAGACGTTGCTGGTCCTGAAATAATTAAGCTTAACGGGAAAAATAAACTTTGACGAGAACACAGGTTCAGGTGGAAACAGGTGCAGGCAGACACATGTGTAGTAAATAACATTAAATAACCGCGGCAGGAAACAGGTGTGGCAAAGGGTGGAAATTACAGAGAATGCATGTGTCGTAATGTGAGAAAAAATAATGTTTGTCTTAATGCGGGAAAATATATCGTGCGTCTTAATGTGGGAAAAAAATAAAATGTAAGGATAGTGCCAGGTGGAAATGTGGATCTCGAGTAGTGTTCAGGTGCAGGAAACAAGTGCTGCTGAGGAAACTAGTACAGATAATGTCTTAATTCGTAAATATAATAAATAGTGAGAACTGACTTCATGTAGTGTTGCCAACTTCTTCCTTCATCTTTATCATTCTTTTTCTGTGTCTGCCCCCCCTCTCTTCCTATTTCTCCCATCTTTCCTGTCACTTTTTATAACTCTTCTTTCCTTCTCAGGTGGCCTTACATTGAGTGACATGCTTAGTGGTTTCCTGTAAGTCTGGAAACCATTTGCAATGTGATAACCATATAACCAACCCGTATGTGTTCCCTACGTGTCAACAAGTGGGTTGACAGAAGGTCAGTATCCCTCCCCGTAAAACAAATAACTCAGAAGACAAATGGCCATCCCTTGTGGGATGGTGACGTCTGGCTAAAGATGGATAACAGAATACAGTGTTAGGTGGCCGAATGTGCAGTAATATATATTTGGAGTGAAAAGTACGAAGCATTTCTAGTACAATACAACTGCATGAAACACGTTCTGCAGAGTGAAGATTGTACTGTGTGTCTAGTGATGTGGGAAGAAAAAGAAAGAAAAAACACAGTAACAGGTGGGAAAATGTGCAGATAAGACATAAGTATGGGGAAGCAGCAGCAAGCATCTGCAGTGCGGTAGAGCTGCAAGAAATACGTGCTTCAGAGTGGACATTATACTCTGTGTTTAGTGATGCCGTAAAAAAAAAAATAATAATTAATTAATAAATAAAGAACTCAGTGTTAGGTGGTAAAAAAACCAGGTGTAACTAGACACATGTACGAGTGAGTAGTAGTTAACATCTGTTGCTGCAGGAAACTAGAGACCTTGTAGATATATATATAGGGTCTCTACAGGAAACAGGTGTTGTAGAGGGAAAATTTAACAGAGATACTCTTTCACTTTATTTGGCCTAAAACTGACATCTCTCTATCTTAAATGCTCCATTGTAACAGTACACTAACACTGGAATATAATGCTAGTCACAGAGAAGTTCTATGATAAGGATGTAGAACTACAGAATTTTTTTCACTAAACTATGTGAAATGGGCTGCAAAAGGATGAGAATCTGGGCCAAGTTAAGGTGGAAATATGTGCAGGTAGACGTACGTAGAGTGAGAAGCACTAAGTACAGCATCAGGAAACAGGTGTGGCGAGACACCTACCCAGCCCTTCCTGGTGCAGGTGGCCGGGCGTGGAAGATCAGGTGGCGCCAAACCTTCCCTTACCGTCCATATCAATTAGTGGAGTCACCTGATACTCATCTGTTCACAGCGTTTACCTGATAACGTCACCTCCTCATAATTACAACTTAAGGTTTACGTTAAATTCCTGTTCATACTCGGGATTTTATCTCAGTATAATTCCCTCCTTGTACTTTAGAGCTTTTGCTTTATTTTCTTTGCAACATTATCTTGACTGCCCATACGCTAAGTTCCTTCTGGGATGATCATGCAACTCAGTGTTTGTTCAGAACTCTAACAGCCTTGGATTATTTTTTTTTTTTAATCAATTTAACGGCATCTTTGTACTTTTGGCTTTTATTCAATTCTAGTATTGATGAGAAGCTTCTTCTAAGATTTTCCCAAGCTTCCTCATAAGGTAAAAACACAGTTGCATAAACAGGATTAGGAACTCCTTATACCTGGCCAGTGAGAGTGAGGTGAAGACATGAGGGAGGGGCATATTAGTATGACAGACGCGAAGTAGTAAAGAAGGCTACACCCGAAGTAACAGGTGTCTCAATATATAGCCTACACATAATATGATACGCTATCAGGATTAGGGAACTTTCACACCTTGCCAGACAGGATGAGATTAAGAGCATGAAGGAGGACCACATTGCTAGACTGACGTTAGACAGTGCTTCTCGTTGGGTTTTTTTACATCAGTCTTCTCGTTGGTAATCCTATCCAGCTTGCACTGGGAATGACAATATAGCAAGACAAGACTTTAAAAACTCTCTCTCATCTGGCCACCAATAATAGGGTCTGAGTATAAGGGAAGGACCACATTGTTATGATAGACTTGAGTCAGTTAAGGACACACAAACTAGCAAAGGGATCTAATATGCATACATCCGGCTATAATCTATTGGGATTAAAGAACTCTCACAGCTGGCCTGCAAGAATGGGGTGAAAGAGTGTGTGTGTGTGTGTGTGTGTGTGTGTGTGTGTGTGTGTGTGTGTGTGTGTGTGTGTGTGTGTGTGTGTGTGTGTGTGTGTGTGTGTGTGTGTGTGTGTGTGTGTGTGTGTGTGTGTGTGTGAGAGAGAGAGAGAGAGAGAGAGAGAGAGAGAGAGGGCGCACTGATATGACAGACGCGAGGCAGGAAAGGTGACCACACGTCCACACACCTAGTAGCGCAGGATCCATCTCAATACATAAACATCAGGCAATACACCACCCATTCCTGTACATTCACCCGGGTAATTGGTGATCCCTGACCACACTTTACGGCCGTCTCATGATCACATGGACTTACAAATGACGGTCAAGGTCTCCGAAAACACGTAGGAATGTATACTTTTAAACCTTACACGGCGAAGAGGGGCCACTCCTTACCTGAATAAAATAATGTGACCATAATAAGAATGGACTTATAGATCCTCCCGAGACTTTTATAACACTTGGATCGCTATTCTAGACAGTTAACGAAGTTCCCGAAGGACCCTAACACCGTTTCCTTAGCGATTTATTTTCCTGCATTACACTTTGCTTTTTTTTTTTATTTTTCTTACACAGATAGGTATTCTCGACGGTTCAGAAAGTTCCCTAACACCTTTTCCTTACTGATTTATTTTCCACACTTTACTTTGCTGCTCCCTTGTATGTCTTATGTGTCCTTTTAATATGAACACAGGAGGTGTGTACAGGCAAAATTAAAGTGGTAAGGAAAAGGTGTTAGGGAGACTCCTTAACCGACGTGAATACTACTTAGACAATTAGTGGTCACTCTTGCGCTAAATACATAAAAAGGAAAGGTTATTTGAGACACGTGTAACTTTTGAACGACTGGTGGACACTTCATAGCGGAATTAAAACAAAAAATGTGACCACTTAAAGAACAGTATTGGCGTGTTACCGGAGTCGTCGTCCTCTCTCTCTCTCTCTCTCTCTCTCTCTCTCTCTAACATTCGGACTACCAATGGCCACTCCAAGGCGGAATATTATCGTGTTGCAGTAGAAAGAAAAATATTAGAAGGTTCCCATAAAACTTCCGTTGCTGACACGTGACGGTACCCAGTGTTATTCCTCAAACGAGACCACTTCTACGAGCAATAAAATCCCGTGGCCGTGATAAGAGAATAGTTGAAGATTCTGTAGTCATTTGAGATTGCTGGAGACAGACTTTAAGTGAATAGTGTAGGATGCTGAACATTATCTAAGGGAGATTATTTTGTAATGTTCACACGACGACTCAAAGTCACTTTCTAGCATTTGGACCTATGGAAGATTACGAGTATTTTGTACGCCCCAGGCGAAGAGACCACTGATAAGCAGAACCAAATATTTCGACGGCTGCCACTCTGGAACAGTCGCCATTTCTGTCGTGGTCAGGGGATTCGTTTTTGGTAAGCCCAGGTGTGGTCGTCAGCGGTAATTGGTGTGACCCCTAGCGACCTGTCACACCCGGATCAGAACCACAACACTACATGTCCCTCTTGTGGTGGCTGTTTTGAGCTGTTGCAAGAGATTACTACAGACCCTTTCCACCGCCCCCTCCCCTAACCACAAGCCTCTCCCTCTTCTGCAAAATGGGAAAGGGGCGCTTGATTGAACTGCTTTATATCAGTCAGTCAGCCAGCCTGTCTCTCTGTGTCTTGCCGTCTGTCTTTTCTCGCACTCTCTCTCTCCGTTGGTCTCTGCCGTCTGTCTTGTCTGTCGCTGTCCTTCTCCCTGTCGCCTAGTCTCTCACAATGTCTAAATGTCTGTCTCTTGTCTCACTGTCACTCGTCCTGTCCCCCTATCTTTCTGTCTCTGTCTCTCCTTTCTTCACCGTCTCTGTCTGTCATGGTAGGATCACCCCGGGGCAATTGAGGGTTTGTGCAAATAATCACCCTTTCTTTCCCTACCCCTCGTTACAACCTTCTCTCTTCCTCCTCCTATTTTCTCTACCTCTGCCTAACCTATTTCTCTGTCTGTCTGTTTGTCTGTCGGTCTGGCTGATGCCCTGTCTCCTCAATTCTCTACCTCTCTTTCTTTGTTGCCCGCTCGTTCTATGTCTCCCCTTCTTTGCCTTGCTTTGCCTCCGCTTCTGCCTCACATTGTCTCTGTCTTTGTTTCTCTGCCCTGTCTGTTTCTCAAGCTTCTGTTTCTCTGCGTCCTGTTTCTGTCCCCTGTTTCTTTTTCTGTCTCGTTTTTCTACCTCTCCCTGTTTCTATTCCTTTATTTCTCTGTCTCAGCGTGGCATATTTCATGGTTGTTTGTGACTATTGCCTGAAATTACCACCGACCTTTTTCCCACCTTTTACCACAAATCCCACCCCCCCTTCTTTCACCCCTCTCCCTCTCCTTCCCCCTCCCCCCCTCCCTCCCTCCCTCCCACTCCCTCTCTCTCTCTCTATTCTGAAAGTCATGTAATTGTTTAACTACTGTAATTATGAAATTCTTCAACTAGTGCACGTATAGAGTAACCTTAAGTCTTTGTATTTACATTAAGGCCGGACCACCTAAAGAGTAAAAAGGACTACAGTAGTTGTGTCTGTAACTCTATGTAACTCTCAGACTGTCTCAATCTTTCTATGCTTTCCGTCTCCCCTTTACCTCCCCACCCACCTCCATTCTCCATCTCCTATGTTTCTACGTCTCCCTGTTTCTCTCTCTCTCTCTCTCTCTCCCTCATTTCTCCTTCTCCCCCTGTTTCTCCGTCTCCATCAGTGTCTGTCTCCCTCTATGCATCATTCTCTGTCCCTGTAGTTGTCTCACTTTCAGTCTGTTCTCCTGTCTCTGTTTCTTTTCCGTATTTTACGCTTTCCACCACCAAACGGGAACAAGGACAATGCAAAGTAACCCTAAATCAAACAGTCTCTTTCCCCCCCCCCCTCCTCTCTCTGTCAGCCTCCCCTCTCCCAATCTCTTTCTCTACTCCTTCCTCTCCTCCCCTCTCTATCTCTCCCCCTTGTCTCTCTCAACCCAACGCGCCTCCACAATTGTTGTCAACATAAACTTCCACGAATTCTAGTCATTATCGAAGGACGACTGTGATCCGCTGATGATGGATGTATTACTAAGCCACTTTTGTTGTGGCCGAAAAAAGGCTTATATACATGGGAGATTACATACTGGATTTGACATGGTGTATAAGCAGCCTTAGGCATATTCTGTATTCCTGTGAACCTTTCTTCATGTACTGTCATCCTCAAGTAGGGTTACATCAGAAACACAAATATGCTGTCCATTTCTTACTGTGTTCATAAGGGCGACTAAGAACAGTGCCTCTGGCAGTGCCATTCATTTAGTCACTCACTGATTTATGTACTTTTCTTTTTTAATAATGTGGCCCATGCCTTATGAAAGCGTGCCTGGAAAACGAAATGCTGCACACTTACAAACCTCCACCTGGAGTAGGTTTTAGGCTGGGTTGGACCTCTGAGGGCTGCTCTCCACATGGGGTGGCTTCCAGGATCCTGGACAACGCCAGTATCTACAGTTTTCTTTTTTTCTTTATCCTGGAAAAAAATGCAGAGTGGTAGACCTCACCCCGAACCAGGTTTTACACAGGAGTGGACTCCCTCACCCTCCACGAGGGGCAGCCCCCGGGAGGGCGGAAGGCAACGCCCTTATTCACCACCATTGTTTTTTTCAACTGGGAATAAAGTTTGCAAGGCAGTAGATCTCCACCCGGACCAAGTAACTCCCAGGGTGTAACTCCCATGGTCTGAATTCTTAAATCCCCATTGAGAACTGCAACAATCAGCGCGGATACCAGAGATGTCCTTCGCCTTCTTTACACTAGATCTAAATACTTTTTTTTTTTTTTTTTTTTTTTCAAGAATAAACCAATTTCTGTCAGACTTCAGGTATAGGCAGGAGTCCAAGTCGGGTCGAAGTTTTTGTACCCTGGCAACAGTTTTAGTATACGGGCACAATTCTCCCCGCTGAACAATTCACGGAACTATGAAATAGGACGCCAGTCTCGACATCACCAACAAAGCTACTGTGGTCAAACCGGTTTCGCTGCATGCATTTATGTATTTATATATATATATATATATATATATATATATATATATATATATATATATATATATATATATATATATATATATATAGCCTATGTATGTATGTAGCTACTGTGTGTGCATGTACTCATGTGTATGTATGTATGTATGTATGTATGTACAGTATGTATGTATGTACTGTGCGTGAATGTATGAATGTAGGATGTATGTATTTTATCAACACTCGACTCGGTATGGATCAGATTTGGCACAAACATCGTGCGTGCGTCTGGAAATACATGATTAGAGTTTGATGCAGATACTGTTTATCAAAGGTCAAGGCCACAAGAAATGATCAAAGTTCGGGATGCAGAAAACATCTCAAGAATCCCTGACTCTATCTGGATCAAACATGGCCAATGAACTGTGTGAAGAGATGGGAAGAAGTGATCCGATTGTGGTGCAGATCAAAGGTCAAGGTCACGGTCAAGGTCACGGTCAAGGTCAAAGTTCGGGTCTAGTTATCGATTTTTTATTTATAACTAATTTGTCGACGGAATGGTAATTGAATATGAAGACCGTCTGCAAAGGAAAATAAACGTGTAGATGGTTATGCTTGTGCTAATGATTGTGTGGGTAAAAACATTGGGCGTGGTGTTTAAAGCTCACTCACATTTAAACTGTCTTTTAGCTTTTAATTTCGACTTCAACCTGCCTTCTTAGATGCGAAAAAGGGTTAGAATTAATGTTAATGATGGTGGTGGTGGTGGTGGTGATGGTAAAGATAGTTGTGATGATGGTGATGAGGGGTGATGATGGTAGTTTTGCTGATGATGATGACATGATGATGATGATTATGATGATGACAATTTTGATGGTGATGATAATGGTGATGATAATGGTGATGAGGGGTGGTGGTGATAGTTTTGATGATGATGATGATGATGATGATGACAGTTTTGATGGTGATGATAATGGCAATGATGAAAATAGTTCTGATAGTGGTAATGATAGTTTTGATGATGGTGATGGAGGTGGTGATGATGACGATAATGATGGGTGATGATGATGACAATTACATTAACGAATAATTCTTCCCACAGCGGTGAAGGGAAAGTGACATAATCAGCCTCCTCATGCGATCAAACCCACTTCATTTTTGCTGCAGATGAGCTTATATGGAAGGAAATGGTACTAGTAAAAACCCGGAGAAGATCAGCATCAGGAAGGACTCCAACTCGTTCCTGGGTAAACTTGATTTGCTGAGTAACTTCGGATTAGTCAGCTCAGCATTTTTACAACCTACTACCACCTGGACCACCTCTTTATTAAACGCCTTCATATTTCTTTCAATATGCATGAGTGAGTTTGCTTTGTGATAATGATGGTTGGTAGAGAAAGCTGAAGGAGTGACAGTGAGAAAATGGGAGAAAATGACAAGGAGTGTGGGAGAGAGAGCAGTGGTTAGGAGAAGGAAGGGGAGACCGAGAACGAGTTGGAGGGGTAAGGTGCTAGTCTGTGTAAGGGAGGGTAGCTGTGTGCCGTGGGAAGAGAGATCGTTACTGAGTAAGGAGAGAAATACTTGGAGGTGCTTTTGGTAAGGTCACTTCAACAGATGTGGGGCCAGGCAGTAGACAGATGGATAAAAACAGACAGATCGAGACAGACAGCTTAATATAGATAGCTGTGGGTTTAGATAAATACAGACAAATAGAGAGAGAGAGAGAGAGAGAGAAATAGAGGCACTAGACAGGAAGACAACAGAAATGGATACCGTACAGACGTAGATATACATAAGAGATACAGACAGAGGCAGAGACAGACATACATAAATGGGTAAACACAGATAAACTGATATAGATATACAGTAAATAAAGAATGCTCAAGCCCCGTTCTAAGAGTGTAGGGAAGACCCCGGTTCACATGGTTCCATATTCATAAATTTATCGCGGTTAATTTTCCCATAAAGACAGCGTGTCATTATTTTTACCTTCACTAATGCACTAATCAAACACTTCACAATCACACAACAGCGAACAGATCCTTTTGTGAGGCAATTCGGAATCCGTAGACACAACCCACGAGGCAAAAGCTTCGGCAAATTTGAGAAGTCACATTGATATGAATTATGTGTTTGGGATGATGAATAATGATATCAATAAAAAAAAAGATACATTTTACTTACCCACTATTGAAGGTACAGCCGATGAAAACAGCATGGGTATTCCATGAGGAGGCCACAAAACGTAAACAAACATCACCAGGTCTACCAGCTGGGTACTAGGTCATCATCTTTATCATCACTGAGGTCTACGTCATCATCACTCGTGTCTATGACCATAAATCCTTCACCATCACTGTCTGCTATCCCCTCACTGTCATTACCAATGTCCTGGTCATCACTATCACAGTCCAAACCTGCAAAGTGCTTACGTTTTAGGCCTACACTAAGCACTGATAACCCACAGGTTGACAGACTCGGTATGTCACTGGCTGAAAACCCTTCGAAATCGACGATGTTATCCTCTTCCCCCTAATGACTGAGTCCGCTAGTCACTTCAGAGTTCTCCAAGTTAATGTCTAACTCTTCCAGCTCGTCTAAATCCTGCGTCGAGGGCGATAAATGAATACAGCATTTCCCTTCGACTCCATGGTAAACACGATCAAGCCACCGAAGCTGTGTGTGTGTACAAATGTGAAAAATGACTCGGCCATGTGTACCTTTTTTACGGCTCGTTTTTAAACCATTAAAGGGCGCGTCCACACGTGTACTGAAACATATGTTGGCAACACAGCTGCCAACATGTTCGGGAACATGTTTGCAGTAGTATTTGGACAGATGTATGCAAACATGTTTCAGTGCAGTTTCGAACACTGGCAGCAGCGGTGATGGGATACGTGTGTCCATACGAGACAGCTGAGACTTCATC
This sequence comes from Coenobita brevimanus, assembly GCF_032717465.1. Taxonomy (NCBI): domain Eukaryota; kingdom Metazoa; phylum Arthropoda; class Malacostraca; order Decapoda; family Coenobitidae; genus Coenobita; species Coenobita brevimanus. The sequence continues at coordinate 15,431,673 of NC_137067.1, read as the reverse complement.
ATGATGTTGCCAACATGATCTGGACGCTTCTGTTCCCAACATGTTTGCAGCGTATTCGTTAATGTGTTGCTTGCATGTTTGAGCACCCGTGTGGACGCGACCTTAGGCATATAGGCCTATTTGCTTATAGAAATTAACGTTATGATTTATGGGTCATTTTTAGGTAATTATTTGAGCATAGAATGCGAAAAAAAAAAAATCCATCCAAATATCTGGGAAATTTATACCAGCAGGTTTGTTTACATATGACGTCAGCGACCAGACCACTCTGATTGCGGTAGGGGCGATGGTGAGTATCATACGATGCCATCCATTGCGTGAGGCACTTATATAATCTGACCCTGTATCCATCAAGAGAACCCCTCATATGACCCGGCCCGGATTTTAAGGTGGGATAAAACGTAGGAAAGAAAAAATGTCATATCCAAGTTTCCCCACTCGGAGCATCGAGGTCCAAGGCTGGGGTACCATTAGCTCTGGACATTAAGAGGAAGGAGACCAACCTACTCCCCTGCAGGGTTAATTTGATAGAACAACCGGCCATCTCTTGGACTCCAACAGTAGCGTGTGGGTCAACGCATTCAAGTCCAGCTCTCTAACAGGCGCACCACCAAGTGTAGAAAAACAAAAAACTAACATTAACTTGTGGTTCACTGTGAAAGTTATTAACCTCGAGCTAGGGGTTTTATTAACTCTGTAGGGGCCTTAATTTATGAAAGGGTTATTGAAAATTATATCTGACTCCCTCCAGTTCGGAAAGTCTCTCCAAAATCGAATTTAAAAAAATTGCTGGCATTGAGATTATGCTGGATAAAAAGAGTCGCCGTATTCAAAAAGGGTTAACTAGAAGGAAGAAATTTATGGCAAAATTGCAGTAATATTTTGGGCCCAAAGACTTCATTATTTTTTTCAGCTTGTGTCACTACATGGTTATATTTACAGGAGCCATTATCTGAAGTCGCGGGATTAGATAAAGAGTTGTATTCCCAGCCGTTAAGGAGACTCCCTAACACCTCTTCCTTACCGATTTATTTTTGGATACGGCTGGCTAATAAAGTTTTGTATGTTTATGCACAGTTTGGTGATATTAGAATAATCGATTTAACACAAAAAAAGGCGGGAAGGTGTAATAAGAAAATAAATCGCTTAGGGAGAGCAGTTAGGGTGCTTCCTTAACTGACGAAAATACGGTCATAAGGTCGTGCTATAAGGCTCCCTAACACACTTTCCTTACCGATTTATTCTTGTAAAGAGCTCATTATTAATCCCTTATATGTTATTCTTTCCATCTATGTTCATGTTAAGAAGACAGACGATAAGAGAACAGCAAAGTAATGTATGAAAAATAAATCGCTTAGGAAAAGGTGTTAGAGAGCTTCCTCAACCGTCCAGATACCGGCCATAGTCCTCAGTTTGTCCTTCAATACTATTCCTTTCTTAAGGTAATGATATAATCTTGAAGTAGCTGAATAAAGTGATACAAGACGTCAACGTAAGGAATGAGATAATTGTTAAGGAAGCTGGTTTACTGGAAAAGTTTGGTTAAGATCCTTACTGAGAGAGAGAGAGAGAGAGAGAGAGAGAGAGAGAGAGAGAGGAACGGGGATCGTGAGTTGGTCAGCATTCAAAGTCACTTGACACAATATGTAATTAATATAGTCTTCTTATGTTGACCAAATTACAGTGCTAGAGTTGACGCTATCATGAGAGGATGAATGAAGTTTAGGCGGTATTGTCGTCGGAAAAGAGGGCTTCCTAACGCCTTTTCCTAAGCGATTTATTTCTTTTATTGCACCTTACTGTCCTCTTTTGCGTTACAAAAATCCTTCCACTATACCCATACTCTGCATAAATAACGTGCAGAAGGATATTAACCAGCCATATCCAAAAATAAATAGCCAAGGAAGGGCGTTAGGGAGCTTCCTTAAACCGGCGAGAGTACAGCCCGCATTCTCGTCAGGTAAGAGGATCCCGTAGCATCTTTTCTTTTACGAATTATTTTCCTAACTACCCATTAACTTTCTCGTTTTGGTTCTTATTGCTTTTTAATATCAACATGTATTGTATAAATAACATACGAGAATATATTAATGAAGCAGGTTCAGGAATAAACCGGTAAGGAAGAGGTGTTAGTAAGCTTCCTAACAGCACGAAAATACTCTCAGTTTAATACAATCGCCTGACGCCAACTAGAGTAAAATATTAGAACTGGCGCGGTAAAGAGAGGGTCAGATTCTAAGTTGAATATTCTATACCGTAATACTTCATACTACTGAAAGTTTTACGAACATTTATAAATATGGCACCACACCTGGGGTCACGTTAATCAACTTTCTCGATGCTAAGATGTGTTTAAGATTATTGTTTTTTCTGTCTGTCCTTCCGTCCGCCCGTCTGTCTGTCGTGTCTGTCTGTCCGTGTCTGTCTGTCCGTGTCTGTCTGTCCGTGTCTGTCTGTCCGTCTGTCCATCCGTCCGTCCGTCCGTCCGTCCGTCTCTCTCTCTCTCTCTCTCTCTCTCTCTCTCTCTCTCTCTCTCTCTCTCTCCTCGAACAATTATCAACTTGAAAACAGCCATGCAGACCGATATCCGATAATAATTTGCTACCTCCGAGACCTGGCAATGGTAACAATTGGCTAAGATCCTTCATGAATACGGTACAGCACCTGTGACTGGTGCAGCGACAGCCCCCACACTCACCGTCTCAGGTGTCAACGCTGTCTACAAGATTGATATGGACAGGTTCCCGGTGGTCGCTGGTGTGTGTGTGTGTGTGTGTGTGTGTGTGTGTGTGTGTGTGTGTGTGTGTGTGTGTGTGTGTGTGTGTGTGTGTGTGTGTGTGTGTGTGTAAATGGCTGTAACCTACATGTTCACCTGTGTATCTACCCTTGTGAGTGTAGCCAAGACGCGTGTGTATCCAGTTTGGTAACTCTAGTGGCCTGTGTTTGTGGTCATGCGTTGTGTGAAGTTTTAACCACTGTGAAAGTTTTAACCACTGTGAAAGCACTGGGGGAAGCAGCCTAGGTATATAGATAGATAGATAGATAGAAAGCACGGGAGGGACTTGTGAGGTGCAGCGCGCTGAGGTACGAGGCAGCTGACTAGAACACACCTGCTTAAGTGGCCGGATAATGACTTGGATAAATTCAGTTCCCTTCACTTACGGGCGGGGAGAAAAGGTTGCTTATAATTCCACTCCATCTTGGCAAATTTTGTGCATGTGCATCATCTTTCTACTTGAGGGATGGTATCTGTAAACACACATCTGGGAATGCAAACCTACCAAGCCTCTCTCAGCATACAAATATTGGCAAACTGACTGAAGAGACAGGTAGAAGTGATGTAATGTTTGGCAAACTATTACCCCTGCCTGTACATGAATAATGGTGATAATCCTTTCTAGGTTTCGTCTGGGCATGAGGGATGCAGTCTAAACAAATGCCTGAGATTTACGTGTGTGTCGAAGTGTTTACATGTCCTTGTCAGTGGTTTGGAGAAGAGGCACGTGTTGGCTCCCCAGGGCCTCGCAAAGGAACACATCGGGACCTCACCTTTGGCGATGCATTGGAGGAAAGTCCGAACACAAAGGAAAACAACGAAGGCTTAGATAACACCTATCGACTGCACGTAGGTTCTTAAGGCAGACAATCAGCGTTTCTGAAGTCCCAGTCTAGTCATAAAATCGATTCGCATATCCCGGAGGATTGGAAGTCAGGTAAAATTATTCCCCTGTACAAAGGAAAAGGGGAAAAAGAAGTGTGTGGTAATCATAGGGGCATTTGTCTTCTTGGTGTAATAGGAAAAGTATATGGCAGGATACTTATTGACAGATGGATGAGAAATAGGGACGTGGAAGAAGTTGAGAGGCGGAAGAGAGAGTTATATGTAGAAAGAGAGAGAGAGGTGAAGAGATTAGTAAGAGAGAGTAAGAAGAGAGCAGATGAGGAATTTGGAAGGAACTTGAGTGTAAAGTGGAGGGACTGTAAGAAAATGTTTTGGAAAGAGGTGAAAAGAGTAAGCAGGGTGGAAGTGAAGTTAGCAGGGGAGTGAAAGATAAAAATGGTAGATTACTGGTGGAGAAGGGATAAAAAGTGAGCAGATGGAGAGAACACTTTAAGGAATTGTTGAACATAGAGGATGGAAGTAATGCGAGTATAAGTGGCTGGGGAATGGCTGGGAGAAGGAGGGAGGTGAGAAGACAGGAAGAAATCAGTAGGATAGAAGTTGTGGAAGCAATGAAGAAAGTTAAATTGGGGAAAGCCCCAGGAATTGATGGAGTGTGTGGTGAAATGCTGAAGTATGGGGGAGAGATAGTAGTAGAATGGATGTGGAAAATGTGCAGATTGGCCTGGGAGGAAGGTAGAGTCCCGGAGGATTGGAAGTCAGGTATAATTATTCCCTTGTACAAAAAAGAAGAAGCATGTGGTAATCATAGGGGCATCTGTCTTCTTAGTATAATAGGAAAAGTGTATGGTAGGATACTTATTGACAGAGTTAGAGAAAGAACAGAGAAATTAGTTGGAGAAGAAAAGAGAGGCTTTAGGAAGGGAAGAGGTTGTGTAGATCAGATATTCATCCTTAGATCTTTAGTGGAAAAGTTTCTAGAGAAGGGAAAGAAGTTGTATGCAGCTTTCATGGATTTGGAGAAAGCATATGACAGGGTGGATAGACAAGGATTGTGGAAATTATTAAGAATATATGGAGTAGATGGGAAGTTGTTGAATGCTGTGAAGAGTATGTATGATGGTGTTAAGGCTGCAGTGCATGTGGATGGTGAACTGAGTGAATTTTTCTCTTTGAAGGTTGGGTTGAAACAGGGATGTGTCATGTCTCCATGGTTGTTCAATCTGTACATGGATTGGGTAACAAAAGAGGTAAAAGGTAGGGTAGTGGATGTTGGAATGGCCCTGGTGAGAGATGGTAGTGTTTGGAAACTCCCTGTACTGTTGTTTGCAGATGATACTGTGTTGTTGAGTGAAGACGAAGGAGAGCTGCAAGGCTTGCGGATGAGTTTGGGAGTGTGTGTGAGAAACGGAATCTAAAGGTGAATGTAGGGAAGAGTAAAGTGATGGTCTTTGAGAGAGGTGAATACAGCAAGGTTGGATGGTGAGGAATTGGAAAATGTGAGTACGTTTAAGTACTTTGGTAGTGTGATGAGTAAGGATGGAGGTTTGGAGGGTGAAGTGCTTGAAAGGGTTCAGCAGGGAAGAAAGGTTGCTGATTCCTTGAAAGCAGTGATAAGAAGCAGGGAAGTGAGCATGGAAGTGAAAAAGTTACTACATGACAGTATTGTGATACCAACTCTAATGTATGGAAGTGAAGCTTGGACGTTGCTGGAAGGACACAAGTCGAGTGAGAGCAGTGGAAAAGAGTTATTTAAGAGGACCCTGTGGAGTCACATGGAGAGAGAGGCTGACAAATGAAGATATAAAGGAGCGTTGTGGTGTGGATGTGGATGTGATAGGAAGCGTTAGGAGGAATACACTTATGTGGTTTGGTCATGTGGAGAGGATGGAGGGTGAAAAACTGACGAAGAGAGTGTATGTGAGTGAGGTGGAGGGGGGAAGAGGGAGGGGGAGGCCGAGGATGAGATGGAGGGATGAGGTGGAGAGGTATATGAGAGAGGGGGGTGTGAGTTGGGAGCAGGGCAGTGAAATGGCGGGGGACAGGGCGACGTGGAGGCGATATGTTTGTGGCCACCCCGAACGGGATTGAGGGGTCTGGCAATAGACAGATAGATAGACTTATTGACAGAGTTAGGGAAATAACAGAGGAATTAGTTGGAGAAGAACAGGGAGGTTTTAGGAAGGGAAGAGGTTGTGTGGATCAGACATTCACCCTTAGATCTTTAGTGGAAAAGTTTCTAGAGAAGGGAAAGAAGTTGTATGCGGCCTTCATGGATTTGGAGAAAGCATATGACAGGGTGGATAGACAAGGATTGTGGAAAGTATTAAGAACATATGGAGTAGATGGGAAGTTGTTGAAGGCCGTGAAGAGTATGTATGAGGGTGCTAAGGCTGCAATGCGTGTGGATAGTGAAATGAGTGACTTTTCTATTTGAAGGCTGGATTGAAACAAGAATGTGTCATGTCTCCATGGTTGTTCAATCTGTATATAGATAGGGTTATACGAGTAAAAGAGATACAAGGTAGGGTAGTGGATGTTGGAGCGGCCCTAGTGAGAGAGGGCAGTTTTTGGAAACTACCTGTACTGTTGTTCGCAGATGATTCTGTGTTTCTATGTGATGACGAAGGGGAGCTGCAAGGCTTGGTGAATGTGTTTGGGGGAGTGTGTAAGAAACGGAATCTAAAGGTGAATATAGGGAAGAGTAAAGTTATGGTCTTCGAGAGAAATGAAGTCAGTGAATGTACAGTGAGGCTGGATGAGGAGGAAATGGAAAATGTGAGTGCGTTTAAGTGCTTGGGTAGTGTGATGAGTAAGGATGGAAGTTTAGAGGGTGAAGTGCTTGAAAGGGTGCAACAGGGAAGAAAGGTTGCTGGTTCCTTGAAAGCAGTGATAAGAAACAGGGAAGTGAACATGGAAGTGAAAAAGCTACTATATGACAGTATTGTGATACCATCTTTAACGTATGGAAGTGAACCTTGGACCTTGCTGGAGGGACAGAAGTCAAGAGTGAGAGCAGTGGAAATGAGTTATCTGAGAGGAGCATGTGGAGTCACATGGAGAGAGAGACTGACAAATGAGGAAGTGAAGGAGCTTTGTGGTGTGGATGTGGATGTGATAGGAAGCGTTAGGAGAAACACAGTGAGGTGGTTTGGACATGTGGAGAGGATGGAGAGCCAGAGACTGACGAGGAGAGTGTATGTGAATGAGGTGGAGGGGGGGAGAGGGAGGGGGAGGCCAAGATGAGATGGAGGGATGGAGTGGAGGGGGAGGCCAAGGATGAGATGGAGGGATGGAGTGGAGAGGTAAGCGAGAGAGGGGGGTGTGAGCTGGGAGCCCGGCAATGAAATGGCGGGGGACAGGGCGACATGGAGGCGATTTGTTTGTGGCCACCCCTTGCGGGATTGAGGCGTCTGGCAATAGACAGATAGATAGATATCGAACTGACACGAAAATCAGGGGCCTTGGTTGTAGCGGTGGGTGAACAAGACAAGAAAGAAAGAAGCTTAGTCTAAGAGGCTGACCGGACCGAGAATCGAACTCGCGTTTTTCTATTTGCGGGGTTGATGTGCTAACCAGTGCACCACCTGCTCCCTCTGAACACCCAGATCAGGAAGTAACCGTAAAGAATGTAAGAGGAAACTGTCAGTGAGAAATCTTGGACTTCCATTCTGATTTCATTTTGTTAAAACAAGATTTTTTTTTCTGTAAGTCATTAAAGATCTTTTTTTTCTTTCTTTCTTTCTCTCTCTCTCTCTCTCTCTCTCTCTCTCTCTCTCTCTCTCTGTTTTATATACATAGCCTACACACACACACACACACACACACACACACACACACACACACACACACACAAACTGGAGCCACTAAGACTTAATTATGAGTCAGCAATAAAGTTACCTACCATTAGAAATTGATTTTGTCAAGTGAAGGTAATTGCCACACAATATTAGGAAATGACGTGGCATGATAATCTGTGCAATGTTTGGGGTATTTTCAGCTTCTGAACTTCTTTATTTTCTTTTGCTTTATTTATACTTTAATATATGTACTGCTTATATTACGTGTCAAGAACAGAGTTGTACTTGCTTGTGAATTTATTTAATAGCTGCCCGGTTTAGAAATCATCATTTGTATTAGCTATTTGGATATTTTCGTCTTGAATATCGCAATTTTTCAGTTTTATGTGAAATAATACTTGTTACTAAAATCACCCCAAAATTAGGAAATATTGCAATTATCACTTTACTACTGAAAAAACAATGGCACACACTGGTTTGCCATAACTCCTTCACTACGATGGCTTGTCACTATAATTTTGCTGTCACCATATTGTTTCAACCCATTTTATGACAGATCTTTGAATCTGATGTGATTATAATTATACAACCTCCATTATTATTTTTTTTTAAATAAAGGTATTTCCGAAGTGGAATAAAATGCCCTGGAAGTCAAACCAATAAAATGATAAAATTCGACATCTGATTCAGGGAGTAATAATCACTCCCTTTGTGTGTGTGTGTGTGTGTGTGTGTGTGTGTGTGTGTGTGTGTGTGTGTGTGTGTGTGTGTGTGTGTGTGTGTGTGTGTGTGTGTGTGTCAGTCCACCTGCCTATATTCTCTACTTGACGTTACTCGAATAAAAATTCTTTATGAAAAACACTCAGTCGACCAAGCCGTGGAAATAAAACACACTTAAGAATATATGATAATTCTTAAACTCATCCCCTTTCTTGTTGTGAAGTTACGCTAAATTCACCGCGACACATAAACACTGGAGTGACACCTAACAACTCTCTCACTGTCATGTTTTCTCTCGCCTCTAATTTTAAGAAACACCAATTTTATTATTAAGCTGAGAGATTCATAACAGCCTGAAAATGTTTAAAATGTTCATCCTGGCATCATTAACCTTCGTACAATCAGGAAAAACTTTTTAATATTCCTTTCCCTCTAACGCCAGAAGATTTGACTCAGCAGACAGCGCATCACAGAAGCCCAAGAGTTGAAGTGGATAATTAGACACAAAATTGCACACGATTAAAAAAAGACGGGGATGCAGATCCAGGCAATAGAGACAGCAGGTAGTGAGAGAGAACGACAGCTTCGTGACTTGGTTGGTGTGGTACTGGCCTTACGTCCGGGGGAAACTATGGAGAGGGTTCGAACCACACAATCTATGACGGAGTTTGTGGAGTGGACGCTCATACACTAAAGCCTGTCAGGACAGTAACCATACCCATACCATACCACTGTCTACTGCCACTTATTTAATTAATTATTTTGAATGGGATAGTAGGAGGAGAAGAGATCTGGTGAAGAAAAAGTGGCTGAAACAGAATATAATGTTAGAGTATAGGTGTATGTATGTTACTTGTTGTTAGTGCTTGGGTTCAGTGTTTTTCTTGCCTTACCTCTACAGGATACCTCCACTACCATCTGTTTCACTGTCTGTTCTTTATATCTTTCCTTCCTAGCTGGCTTAAACTACACTATTGTTTGCCACCCCTATCCTCCACTTACCTATATGGCCTTCCTCTGATCCTTTAAATCTGCCAGTGTCCCTTAAAATTTGAGAAACAAGCGGAAGGAATGGATAGCAACCGGCGCGCATAGTGATACAAAACATGACAGGATTTACTGTATGATGGAGTCTAAGTCGCGTCCACATCAAATGATTACTCACGCAGGAGGGAGTTTTGCATGACATTAGCCGTAGAAGCTCTCGCACGCACCCGCCCGCGTCCAGTGAGGCCACTTTTATAGGTTACAGTGATACAAAACTCCCATCTACACCCTGCCGCTCTAGCAAGTCTTTGGTATGGACGAGGGCTAGGTGACGAGAAATGAACAGAAGGAAAGGATAATATATATTTAGGAGGATAACACACTGAAATGATTACTGGTATCACTTGCACGAGGAATGAGAGAGGGGAAAACGCAGAAGTAGCTATTCGTGAAGGATTTTCACCATTATTTTACCATAAATAATTCTAGAAAACAGTGAATTATTATCAGAATTGGTTTATGCGTACATCATCTTATAGTTCAATCTAGTTTGCTTGTGATGCATTAGGTAGCTATATTAATGAAGATGAAACATGTTAAAATGCACTCTTAACCAGCTGAAATTCATGAAGGCCTATGAGTGTGATATGGGAGAATGTGGTGGTTGGTGGTTTGGAGAAATGGTCTGTCGTCTGAATGGACGCGAGTTCAATCCATGTCTTGGTCAGGAAATAGTTTTATTATTTGAATTTCGTTAAGACGGACTTTACTGATCACAGGAAGCACTGACCAAAAAAAAAAAAAAAAAAAAAAATCCAACCAGTCCTAAATGAGACAGCCCTAGCATGTGTTCGGTATAGACTGAGTCTTGGTGCCACAGAAAGTGTGTGGCATTAAAAGGAATAGCCTATAGGGCCTTAGGAAACGGGTGTCAACTTTGTGCCGATAGTACTTAGTCAGCATGAGGAAGAGTAATTTCTCACTAACACTTTCCCTTCGAGGAAAATACCTGGTCCTGCAGTAGACGTTATTCGGACTGATAGATACAGATGCACAGAGGCTAAATGTTCAGCAGATATCTGGACAATACAGAAAGCCTCCATGAAACAAAGCAAGTTATTCAAAAGACGGGGATGGAGGTTTCATACCGCACAGACAGTAAAGTAAAAAGTAAAGTGCAAAGGCTGGGAGAATAACACATGCTTACATTAATACCACAAATGATAACATGAACACACTACACTTACACTCAGAGCAACACAAGTATATACACAACTTCATACATACAAGAAGCGTATAAGAAACATACAACACTGCCAATATACTGATACACATACATATACTTTGTAACTCATATGCATAGGCTGTTCTATAGACATTAATTCATCCACATAAGCACAGTTATTTACAGTGTCAATTTAGCATTTGTGTCAGCTATGAATATATCCTCTCTCTCTCTCTCTCTCTCTCTCTCTCTCTGTGTGTGTGTGTGTGTGTGTGTGTGTGTGTGTGTGTGTGTGTGTGTGTGTGTGTGTGTGTGTGTGTGTGTGTGTGTGTGTGTGTGTGTGTGTGTGTGTGTGTGTGTGTGTGACAGGTAATGCACTAAGATGGCACCTTTTTTTCCAGGTAATAAAATTCACCTTGAGAAAGACATATCGAGGTAAAGAAGTTGGAAATCATCTTCAAGGATTAATTTACTACTGTGTCTGTTTTATATTCTTTTTACCATCATCCTGCTTGTTTCAGGAAGTTAATAGGGCATAGAAGTAATGAAGGTGTAGCATGGAACAGGGAAACGTCTTAGATGAAATGGAGGTATGGCATAACAAGAGTATAAGATAGAAATAAATATATATACAAGATAACATATCGGGCATGAAAGGTATGAAGAAGGGGATAGAGGGAATGAAAATGTACATAAAAAGAATAAACAGGAGGATATGAAGAGGCAAGTATATGAAAACGCAAAGTGTCTCTTACCATACATAAAAAAACAGAGTTGGGAATGTGGTTGGATGTCAGTAAATATAGGTATGGCATAAAGTTAAAGACAGGACACAGGTGAAAAGAAAATACAGAATAAAGATTACTAAGGATAGGAAATGAAAAAAGAAATCGACGAGGCACAAAATAGGCAGAGTTGGATGTGTGGGTGGATGTCAAGGAGTGTAAATATTGCATAAAAGGAATGAATACAAGACAGATAAAGAGGAAATACAACATAAAAATCACTAAGTTGAAAGATACAACGGGGCACGAAATGAAAAAGAAAGAGACTCATACAAGGCACTAAAAAACTTGGCAATGTGGTTGGATGACATGAAGTGTAAATATTGTATAAATGGAGTAAATACAGGACACCAGTGAAGTGGAAATACAGCATAAAAATCACGAAGTAGGAGGATACAACGGGGCAGGATATGAAAAAAAGACTGTCATACGAGGAACAAAAAACTTGGGAGTGTGGTTGCATGTCAAGGAGTGTAACTATTGCATAAAATGAATACACCACAAATGAAGTGGAAGTACAGCATAAAAATCGCTAAGAAGATACAAAGGGGCAGGAAATGAAAAAGAGACTTATACAAGGCACTAAAACTCTTGGGAGTGTTGTTGGATGTCAAGGTATCTGTGTTTGTTTAGGGAGAAAACTAGCGGCTGATGATGCTCGCGAGATGAGTAGTGGGAGAAGAGTAAATACAGGAGACCAGTGGACCATGGAAAGGGAAAAAAAATATTATGAAAAATGAGTGGATGGAGAGAATGGCAGAGACATCCCCTTCTATTTGTAGTTAATCAGTCGTGCATTTAACAAAGATGGGGAGGAAGCATAAAAACAAGAAGGTATAATAATAATAAGTGAAAGCCAATATACTTTAGCTTGAGGATTAAAATGTGGGATATGAACACTAAAAAAAGAGGAGAAAATGACCCGCAGAAAACCGGTGAAAGGAGTCACAGAATTGAAAAAAAAATATATACCGGTATATATATTGTAAAATATTTTAGAGATTATAACAGGGGACACTTTTCGTAGAGAAGAGGCTGATAAGAAGAGGGTGAGAGGAAGAGAGGCGTAGGAGGAGGAAGAGGAAGGAAGGAAACAGGGAGAGGAAGAGATGAAGGGGGACTGAAGGAGAGAGAGAAGGAATATGATGGAAGGAGACAGGTCATACAGTGTGAGAGTGGCGGGGAAAGTGAAGGAAAGAGAGAGAGTGTGGGAGACAATAAGAGTAAGCGAGGATAATGAAGATATGGAGGAATAGATATAGGAAGGGAGGGAGGAACATATGTAGGGAGGGAGGGAGAAAAAGATGTAAGGAGGCAGGGAGGAACAGAAAAAGGGAGAGAGGGAGGAATAGCAAGAGGGAGACAGGGAGAGGGAGGATGGGAGAGTGACTGGGGATGGGCGAGTGAGAGAAGAAAGGGTGAGAGATGCAGAGGGGGTAAGGAAGTAGAAGAGGAAGGCAGGAATGAAGAGTGGGGAAGACAGGGAGGGAGAGGAAGGCAGGGAGTTTGAGGAAAGCAGGGAGAATTGGAAGAAGAGAGAGAAGGGTAGCAAGGAGAAGGCAGAGAGTGAGTGAGTGAGGTAGGTAAAGAACGGTAGGCAGGGAGGAGCGAGGCAGGATGAAGGGAGGGAGGCAGGGAGGAGCGAGGCAGGATGAAGGGAGGGAGGCAGGATAAGGGAAGGGAGGCAGGATGAGGGGAGGGAGGCAGGACGAAGGGAGTGAGGCAGGACGAAGGGAGTGAGGCAGGACGAAGGGAGTGAGGCAGGATAAGGGAAAGGAGGCAGGATGAAGGGAGGGAGGCGGGATGAGGGAAGGGAGGCAGGATGAAGGGAGGGAGGCGGGATGAGGGAAGGGAGGCAGGATGAAGGGAGGGAGGCGGGATGAGGGAAGGGAGGCAGGATGAGGGGAGGGAGGCAGGATGAGGGAAGGGAGGCAGGATGAGGGGAGGGAGGCAGGATGAGGGAAGGGAGGTAGGATGAGGAGAGGGAGGCAGGATGAGGGGAGGGAGGCAGGATGAGGGGAGGGAGGCAGGATGAGGGGAGGGAGGCAGGATGAGGGGAGGGAGGCAGGATGAGGGGAGGGAGGAAGGATGAGGGGAGGGAGGAAGGATGAGGGGAGGGAGGCAGGATGAGGGAAGGGAGGCAGGATGAGTGGAGGGAGGAAGGTTGAAGGCGATGCAGGGAGGATACAGAAAATAAAAAAATAAAGAGATACAGAACGAGTGGAGGTAGGCAGCCAGAAGTAAGACTAGAGGGGAGGTAGGGAGGCGGTAGAGAGGGAGGTGGTAGGCAGGGAGGTGGTAGGCAGGGAGGAGAAAGGCAGGGAGAGAGCTGAGCATCGTAGGTCTTCTGGAACGAGTTACCTGAATCGTCTGGCTGCCGCTGCCTCATCGCCTCTTCTTCACCCCGTCTTGCCTCACTCCCTCTGCCTAACCTCACCCTCGCTGCCTAATCTCACCTTCGTTGCCTCACTCTCCCTGTCTCAGTCTTTCTTCCTCACTTGTCATTATAATCATCATCATTTTCATCATCACATTCCCTCTCTCTGGATAGGTAGGGTAGAAAAAAAATAAAGCAGCAGCAGCATTGTACAAAGGAAGGGAAGCTATCAGCAGAGTTCCCACTGAAATAAGCCACACATCATTCAGGACTTGTACATTCTCTCTCTCCTTCACAGGAAAACAGTCCACATAACCCACGATCATCCAGTTCTCGTAATCCCTTCAATACAAGAACGTTTTTTATTCGGTCCAGGTGATTTGATTTCAGCGTGACTCATCGAACAGGTGTTGAGATACGTGCATAAAGCCTTCATTAACACCTTCAGTCTTACAATACCTTCTCTGGTTCAAGAAAATCGTCTTGTAGTAGCCTGATTAACCCTCTGGGTGCATGGATTTCTTTCGACTGGACAAAATCGTCCTGAGTTTGCCTAAATATTTCTTGTGTTTACCGGCAGCCAAGAAAATGACTTGAAATGATTTCAGAAGGTCTGGCTTACTACAACAGGAATTTCTATCAGTTGAACAAAATCCACTGGGTTTAGCTTGGATGAACCACCCAAGTAAATCAACCATTGCTAAAGGGTTTAATGATTAATAATAATAAAAATAATAATAATAATAATAATAATAATAATAATCAGAACTCTGTAACTCTCCGACGGACAGTCACTAGTTTCCACCTACTGTTTCATACAATGACCTTGACCCCATTGAGGAGACTGGATTTTTTTTTCTATCAGCAATGGCCCATGTCAGGACACATAACCTGGGCCTTTCAGATTCCTTGGGCAGTCTCCGGTTCTCCTGGAATCTTTGCAAGAGACTGGGGCGGGAATAATAACAATACCAGCGAAACTGTCTCCACCTATGTAGTAGGTGAATAATAATAATAATAATAATAATAATAATAATAATAATAATAATAATAATCGTTGAAGTCACGGGGTTTGCATTCATTCACTTTAGAAACCCTCTCATTCACTTTTTATGCTCGACCACTTTTGTTCTTGCTGTGAACCTGTTCCTGCCCTTGTTCTTCCCTCTCTCACTCTCTGCAAAAAACACTGGCTATTGACCTTATTTTTCCTCCTGCATTCTTATGCCTTTGTTCCTTCCCTCCGCGCTGTGTAATTCCCATGCTCGTGCACTTTCCCCTCCCTGCCCCTCCTTTCCAAGACCTTGCCCCCTCTCTCCCTGCCATCCTTGTAGTGCTCTCCCTGTCCCACCTCTCCCTACCCTGTAAATTTCACCTCCTAACCCTTTCTATCATTGCCCTTCCTTTGCATGCTGCCTGCTAGTCTTTCCATATCCTTCTATTTTTATTTCCTTTTCCCTTCCCTTCCTTCCCCTTGTCCCTTCCCTCCCTGCTCTCCTCCTTCCTTTAACCTCCCCTGCTCTCTCATGCCTCGTCATTTTCCTCCCTGCTCTTTTCTTTCTGCTCCAATCTCCACTGCCTTTTCTTTTCTGGATTCTCCTTAGTTCTCCCTCCATTCTCTTCATCTCTCCCCTTCCATCTCTGCTTCACCTTCTTCTCATATTATTGTCTCTTTCTCTCCTCTCTCTCCTCCTTTCCCATGTCCAAGTAATCGTCTCATCACTTCCTGTCTCTCCTTTTCCACTTTTCTGTCCTATGCCTCTCCCCTCCCTGCACCTCCATTCTCTGTCTGCCCTTCCTCTTCTTTGCCCTTACCCCTTCCCCCTCTCCCTGTCTCTTTCCCATACCCTTGTCCTTCCCTGTCCTTCCTTTCTTGCATCTTCCCCACTCCCTTCCCTTCACTGCCTCTCTTTCTCCATGTCTTTTCCTTCCCCTCATTCCCTTCCCCTCCATTCCCATGTCCCTTCCTTCCTGCCCTTCTCTTTTAGTGTCCTTGATCTTTTGATAAAATTCTCGTGCCCTTGCTTCAGCTTCCTTCCCATCATACTTTTCTCATTCCCTTGTCCCTCCTGTCTGGTTCTCTTTATCATCATTCCCTTGCCTCTCCTTTTCCATGCCCTTCCTCTTCCATTCCCTGTCCCTCCTTTATTTCAAGGATTTTCCCTTCCTCCCTCATCGATATTCCTGCCTTTTGGGACCTAACTATCCTGCTCCTTTTTCTATGCTCTTACCCTTCCGATCCCTCCCCATCTGTTGTCATGCTCTTCCTCGTTCCCTTCCTCCATCCTTCCCTACCCACCGTTCCTTTCCATTCTCTTGTCCCTTCCCCTTTTCATTTTTTCTCCCCTCCCTGCCCTTCTCTTTTCCTTCGCTCCTTGCTCCTCGTTCCCGATGTCCTTTCCCTCCCCCTGTGGCTTCTTTTCCAGCACCTCTTCTCTCGCGACCCTCACCTCTCACTTCCCCTCAGTCATAAATTACTATCCCTCCCCCACAGGTAATCCGTCTTAAATCATTCCATGCGTTCGTAATTGCTGCTTTTCGTGCTCCTTATCATTTATTCGTGGTTTGTGTCCCATTCCCTACACGAGGTTATAACATGACAGCGACGTACTTCGATCATGTCTATAATTTCTTAAGCAAGGTGACGTACTTTTCGATTTGTTTATGTCGTCTATATTTAATTTGACTCAGTTTTAGAGATGACACACTGGGTGGGTTGTATATGGGCTTCATCCCATTTACAACTAGACATCTTTCCAGAGTTGAAGGAAGTCTACTGGCAGCCTCACACACACACACACACACACACACACACACACACACACACACACACACACACACACACACACACAATCATCATCACCTATAGCACTGCATAATCCTGGGCATTGTCGCAACCTCCAGCATATTCTAATAATAAAACTTTCTACAACTGTGAAAGGGCTAGACAGAACCTCCATTTATTTCCTGTAATATATGACGTGTATTCCAAGCTAATATGATCACAAGGCAGCAGGTAAAAATATATGGAAAAGGAAGCCCTCGTGATAAAGGTGTTAATTTGTTACCTATTACCTGTCACTCTTACCTGTTGTCTATCTGCCATTAAGCTCCTGGAAGAGTGGACTGATGTTAAGCACTTTTGCTTTGATATTACAGCCAGACTAGGCAAGTGTTAGTCAGGAGTTAGAATACAGCCCTTTCATATTTCCTGGCCTCTTTGATAACTAAATGTGACCCATAGACTATTTGGGCTTGTCAGAGTTTCTCCAGACAGGTCGTGTGTGTGTGTGTGTGTGTGTGTGTGTGTGTGTGTGTGTGTGTGTGTGTGTGTGTGTGTGTGTGTGTGTGTGTGTGTGTGTGTGTGTTTTTGTGTCCGACTCTGGGCATAGGCTTCACAGCCTGCTATCAAGGCCCAGCAGTCCTCCTACATACCATACACCTCTACGTGTGTGTGTGTGTGTGTGTGTGTGTGTGTGTGTGTGTGTGTGTGTGTGTGTGTGTGTGTGTGTGTGTAAATTACAAATGTGAACTTTTGTGTATTGAGATGATAATGCTAAAACGCGTACAATAAATACATTTACAAGTACAGTTCCTCTTTAATGGTAGCGCATATAAAACAAAATCTCCTCTATAAACCAGGTAACGAAGAAAGAAACTGCTTTCTGGAAGTGACGCTGTAAGCATAATTTCTGTTTCTGTTTTCGTCTTTTTCATATATTTGATTATCGGTGTGACCAAGGAATAGTTTTCTATTATGACTGGCCACTGAAGGGATGGAGTGGAGAGGTATATGAGAGAGGGAGGTGTGAGCTGGGAGCAGGGCAGTGAAATGGCTGGGGACGGTGACATGGAGGTGATTTGATTGTGGCCACCCCTTACGGGATTAAGGGTCTGGCAATAGATAGATAGGTGACTGGCCTGGTATACTTTTCCTAGCAGCAATTTAACAGATAGTTCTGAAAAAAATTCATATGACCGCATCACCGAAGACCAGAGAACCTGGCAAATCGTTGTTTGGCGATACTGGGTTTACAAAGATTTCGTTTGATGAAATTTCATAACCAGTCCAACTTTAATGAAACAAAGCTGGATGCTCCCCCTCCCCCCCCCCCCAAAAAAAAAGGATGGCCAAAAGTTTTAACACGTTGTATACCGGGTAACTAGAAAATATAATCATCATGTAACCCTCTGTATTATAGTTACTTCCTCCACAATGCCCGCAAGATAAGAATTACAAAAGTAACACTCACCAACCCAGGGGCAGTAACGGGACGTGCGTGAAGGTGCTGGAGAGGGCAGGGGGACAAGAGCATTCCAGTGGAAATATTCGCAGAGATTAACTAACTTCCACGATAAATACGTTTTTTTCTTATGCCACTTTGTTTGACCTGTGTCTTTACTGTGCTGCTCACTTTGGTTTGGTTTTTAAGTGTCCGGCTGCTGTTTGAGCGAAAATTAAGGTACAAACACACATACACTATTCGCCACTGTCTTCGACCTCCTCTTTTCGATTCTAAGGCCAGTCAGACTGGTGGACCCTGTTTTCCCTCTTTCCTTTGCGTTTTCCTCTGGTTGCCGACTGTCAGTATGTGAAACAGGCACTGCTTCAATACCGTGAGGTCTGGTAGCTCGTGATGTGCGAGTTAAACCGGTTTCTGATACTTTAAGTGGTGCTGCAAACAGAGCGATTACGAGCATTGCCTTACTTTATCATATCATAACAGCAGTCGACACCGTAACTAATGGTACGAGTAATTCTTGACACACTCTCACAGTAATTTCATTTTAATATACTTAGCACGACCAACAAGGTCTATCATCCGTTATCAGTGGGAAAAAAAATCTCATATTCATCAAATTTAAGGCATGAAAACAAGAGACACTTAAATGCTAAGTTGATTTTACATGGCTGTTCTTTGTGTCATAACTCAAAAATTACTCGGTTAAGCTTTCTCTCGCTGCTGTGCGGAGAGCAGTGATACCAAGATGGGTCAGAATTCAGCCTCCCAGAACGATCACTCACTTCCTGGTCATTGTCACTTACTGTTAATAATATTAGTTATAACACCGTATAATTCTGATCACTCAATGTACTATCACTCAATAACATTGTATAATCCAGGTCACTTACTGCTGTTATCGCTACTTATAACACCGTATAATCTTCGTCAGTGTCACTGCTCTTATCACTCACTATAGCAACATAAATCTTGGCCATCGTCACTGTTATCGCTCATTATAACAACGTATAATCCTGGTCGATGTCACAGCTATCACTCATTATAACACTCTAATCCTGGTTGCTGTCGCTATTATCACTCGATATAGCACAGATAATCTTGTTAAATCCTACGAGAATCAACAAATCCATGGATGAACATTCTTGGTCTGTGGCTGAGAGAGACTGAAGGCCGTGTCGTGGGGAGGGGGGGGGGAGGAGTATCAGGCAAAAGCTATACGCAAAGGAGACAGGAAAGCTCGCACGTGAAGCCCAATGGTAATACTTGCCGAGATGATTGCGCTATCTATTGACATGGTGGCGCATTATTAATAGAAAATGAATTTGGGGGTAAGTTATATACCGGTACACTTCCCCGGTATCGCATGCCTGTAAAACTTATAGATCTTTTCCAGTGACGTCACAGAAATCACGTGGTTTTGTTTATGACTCCATATTGGACAGCAAACTCCTCGCAGTAATGGCTGTTCAGACAGAGCTGTCAGAGATTGAACTGTCTGATATATGCAGAAATCTGGATCAACGCCACCAAGATCTGTACGGGAGCAAGATAGTGTTTGAGGCTGGACGCTTACACCATATCTAGGGAGAAATTCATCCATTTCAAGTACGGGAGACCGAAACCAGATCTCAGATATGGCAATCTCTATTACTCTTTGGTGAACACCCCGTGAAAGTTCACCGGGGCATCCCTCAAGGTATATATGTGTAATATATCTAGCTGGAATTGACATACAGTACATGTAAATCGTCTTGGTAATCAGTAAATTAATGTCATGGGGCCAGGGGGGGAAGGATTGTATACACTGACTGGGAATCGAGTATAGTAGGACTCACGTAAATTTGCGGCTTTGGTGTGGCCCGCACCTGTGTACAATGGTGCCACGTTTCCCCAACTTGCGATGTGAAACGGAAGCTATTTATGTACAAGGCAACACAAATACGATAAATTCAGATGAATAAAACTTACACTTGTGTATTTTGATGGATGAATCAACAGTAATCTTATTATGCATAAAATATTTATAACACAGAAACATGGCATACATATTGTACAGTGTTGCTAATGGAAATTGTAGTCAATTTTAATGGGGTTTAGCATAGTTTTAGGGTGGGTAATAATATTACAGTTATGGATATAAGAGAATGAGCCTGAAAAAAGAAGAAACATGCCAATATCCAAAGTAAAAGAAATAATTCATATAATTCTTGTGAGTGGCAACACTGACACACCCAGTCTGGCCTAAGGTAAAGTACGTACCTCCGTAGACCCAAGCATAGCTTGTACAGGTGTTGCTAGGGAAAAATGCTCACATTTACTGGCTTTTACCATAATTTTAAGGGCGAGGAATAATCACATTTATAATCATAAGCTAATATGTAGGACAAAATAGTAGGCATATGCCAATACTGAAGTAAAAAAAAAAACATTATTCACTCACGAGCGGCAACACTTCCACACGCAGTCGGTGGCCTTGATCTCAGGGGTGGTGTGGAAATGATGTCAAATTTACAATATATACAATATTGTGTAAAAGAAAATATCCAAAATGTCTCTTGCAATAAGAGAGAGAGAGAGAGAGAGAGAGAGAGAGAGAGAGAGAGGCAGGCAGGAGAGAGGCAAGGTTGAATGCATTGTCGGCATGACGGGGGGTGGTGGTGGTGGAGGCATTGTCAGGCTGAGAGAGAGATGGCGGAAGGGGAAAGAGAATGAATGAATGAAAATCAATCATGGTACTGCAATAACGGGTCATCTGTCGCCGTATACAAAAAATGATAAATATCACTAAATATAACAAAACCAATTTAACAAATGAAAGCAAAATTATAAACAACTTATAAAAAAATCAAAAGTACTCAGGGTGGATCACATCTCCCGTCAGGAGAGAGAGAGAGACAGAGAGAGAGAGAGAGAGATAACGGTATAGAAAACGTGGCACACTGTACACGGGTGCGGGCCACACCACAGGCGCAAATTTACGCGAGTCCTACTATAGTTGATGAATAAGTGTAGGGTGGGGGCGTGGGAGTGCGGGAAGGAGGTGGAGGGAAGGTGGGGGCGTGGGAATGTTGGAAGGAGGTGGAGGGAGGGTGGGGGGTTTGAATGGCGGTGGGGGAGTGGGATTAGGGTTGGTTTGGAGTGTGGGGGGTGAGGGTGTGGAGGGTGAGGGTGTGGGGGGTGAGGGTGTCGGGGAGGGTTGGGGATGGGTGGTAAGGGATGGGACGGGTAGGGGGTGGAGGGGAAGAGGGTTGGTGGTATGGGGTATTGCGGGGGGCTGGGGGGCTTGTGGAGGGGAGTTGGGGGGCGTGGGGTGTGGGGGTTGGGGGTTCGAAAGTGGGGGATAGGGAGTTGTTGGGGGGTGGGAGTGAGGGATGGTGGGGGACGGTGGTGGGGTGGGGGTGGCGGTGGGAGGGGTCGGAGTGGCCACAGTGTACAGACTCAAACAGTGTGCTCATACGCAGCTTACTCCGCCCCTAAAATATGGCTCCTCCCACTTTTCTTCGTGTCTACGTCACTTGGAAACTGAACTGATTCTCTCTCTCTCTCTCTCTCTCTCTCTCTCACGGTCTCAGGTGACATTCCGCCTCCCCCCACTGTCTGATAATCTCGTTTGACCTTCACCCCCCCTCTCTCTCTCTCTCTCTCTCTCTCTCTCTCTCTCTCTCTCTCTCTCTCTCTCTCTCTCTCATAATCAGCACCACATCATTATCATCACCAAATAGCTACCTATCTAAACTCTTAATAAAGTTCACTTGTGGTAATGTTTTCTCATAAGCAAACAAAACTGAAATAAAAGTTTAACAAGATGTACTTATCATAATTTTGCAATGCAGACCAGCACCATACATCAGTAATATCTTACATCCAACAACTTTGGTTATCTTTATGTTGCAATGCAGACCAACACAATACATCAGTAATATCTTACATCCAAAAACGTTGGTTATCTTTATGTTGCAATGCAGACCAGCACCATACATCAGTAATATCTTACATCCAACAACTTTGGTTATCTTTATGTTGCAATGCAGACCAACACCATGTATCAGTAATATCTTACATCCAACAACTTTGGTTAATTATCTTTATGTTGCAATGCAGACCAACACCATACATCAGCAATATTTTACATTCAACAACTTTGGTTAATTATCTTTATGTTGCAATGTAGACCAGGACCATACATCAGTAATGTCTTCTACCCTACAACTTTTGTTAA
The DNA here is from genome assembly GCF_032717465.1 of Coenobita brevimanus. Lineage (NCBI taxonomy): Eukaryota > Metazoa > Arthropoda > Malacostraca > Decapoda > Coenobitidae > Coenobita > Coenobita brevimanus. Next base: position 15,409,694 of record NC_137067.1, on the reverse strand, counting down.
TTTTTTGTATTTATTTCTCACCTTCTCAATGACAGAACGTCTGTTTAATACCTTAATACGGAAATGTAGCCTACAGTGCATATAAAATTTAATTACCTCCTTTGGCACCTCTGGTATAACATATGATGTTATGTGAGTCATTTCTTTAAGTCCTGGACCACTTTCTATAAGTTCATTACCATGAAATTTTCTAAACATTTCCTCGGCAACTTTGAACTTCTCAATAAAATGTGGTACCATGCGCCTTAAGCCTCCATTCCTTGACATGACTGATATCCAATCACTAGGTGGCTCATCAGTGCTGGCAAGGTCAGGATATTTGTCCTTGAATTTGTACACAACGTATCGAAGTACATAATTAAAGGCATCAACTTCATTATCTGGAATATTAAATTCCTCACTACAGTCTTCTTTACCATCACATGTGAATATATTATTACAAAGGTTAGCACTAATACAAGTATCAGATGAAATCTGAGCTGGAGGACGATTTTCCTTGATAGGAGAACTACTGGTTTTAAATTCAGACAAACTTTCTGTCATGCACTTATCTTCATCTATTAGGAATGTATTTGGTTTCAGTGATAACAGAGTTTGTCTGTGACCCAAGATATACCTTTTTAGTCTATGCTTGAAGGTTACTGGGCAAGGATGGTCATTTGCACTACCCATTTGACGAATTATGCCAAACAAGTTTTCTAGGACATCTTGATTTAGTCTTCTTGTCAGAAGGTAACTGAAGCCATATCTGTCTTTTAGATCACTATACAGTGATATTAATGACTTTGATGATAATATAA
>NC_137067.1:15378894-15401394 GCF_032717465.1 Coenobita brevimanus | reverse complement strand
TGCAAGTATCGATGCATCTATCCAAACATGGTAATAATGATTTCTGACTGTAGTTGCTGCATCTTCCTGTACACCTACTTCTCAATCTCGAAAAAATCCCTCCAACTCCCTATCTATCATTCCAGCTAAAACAGTAACTCCTTGCCTGCTAAGATGAGTCCCATCCCAACTATACAAGGCACTTCGTCCATAAAACCGGTCCCAGCTGTCTATGAAAGGTATTGCATTATCTTTGCAATACCTTTCAAGGCGGCAATTAAACCCTATTGCCCTGCTCAACCATTCCCTTCCAACCCGCCACCTTGGTAAAACACCAAGCACTACAGGGAGAGAGAGATGCCGCACCTATTTCACCTGCGGGTATTTGCCAAGCTCAGGTGTCAGGGGAATACCTCTGTCTGTCTGTCTGTCTGTCTAATTTCCTAACACTTCTGTTTTTTCCGTCGGTATTTTCAAGAGTTTGAATTAATGTAAAGTTATTACAAGAATTATTGTCACATATATAGGTCGGTAATATTAATATTTTGTTGCATTCACCAACTGTTTCGTTATACCTAACTTCACTCATATTACAATGAATCTATCATAATTTCATTATGGAAATTGTATAAATAATTGTCTGTTAAATGAAAATATAGTTATGGTGCACTGATAATGCCCTAGAGGTACGTTAGACATGAACTGGGTCCAGATTCATTTATTAAGCCTGTTAGACACACCCCTTGGTTTCTCCGTGATAATGCATTGCATAGGGACAAGAAAATCCTTTAAGCATCTTACGTGAACATTTGATGCTCATGCTTGAACATAAATCCCCTAATAATTATTAATCTTACAGTAGTCAGTTCTTTTTCATCATAAAACTATTCACTCACTGCGTACCTTGTTTATTAGGCAGATTTTGATCAGGGACTGCTCCTGACTTTAGCAGTCTTCTTCTGATTGGTGGTGGTGTCCCCAGCAACTGGCTTTGCAGATCTCTTGCATACTGTTGCGAGCTGAAATGCCTTTCACAGACACGGCCAGTGGGAGAAACTTTGTCCTTCCGTCCACACAAATGTATCCACTTTTGCCTGTTGATTTTATCATTTGGCATGCGAAAGCGTCTCAGAAACTTGCCATCAGATGTCTTCCCTGAACACCCAAACACACTGCACATCGTGAAAAGTTTTTGAAGTTGATGAAATGTATAAAATAAAGCAGGCTACGTGTCACAAATGGCTGGTAAAAACACACTGTTGTCCTGCTCCTGTGAGCGAGCCAGCCAGTCAGCCACCCAGCTGACGTCACGGGTCAAGGCCACCAATCATAGATGACCTGCGCGAAACCGACCTTATTTTGGTCCAGAGATGAGCACAGTTTGAGTCTCCACATTGTGGGAGTGGCGGTGGGAGGGTGGCAGGGGTGTGTAGGTAGGGTGGGGGTGTGTGTGAGGTGGTTGGGTGGTGGTCAGGGGGATGGGGGTTGGGTTGGAGGGGGTGGGGGTGGCTCCCGTGGTATGAAATGCCTACTACAGAGTCGGGTGTAGGCCGTCATCACGAATTCTAGTTCATGGTCTAGCCCGCCAGGTGTCCATAGTGTCGTTCTCAGAAAATGGGGACAAGGGACAGTAAAGAGTAATCAGTTACGGATTTTTATTTTTCTTGCTCCTTAGCTTAAACTATACTTGAAAGTACTTTTCATTATTCAACGTATATATAAAGATGCAGTATCTAATATTAATAAAAGAATGTCATCCTTGTGCGAACACTGCAAAATTTGTAAGGAAATTCAACAAATACCAATTTAGGGCCTATCACACATTCCAGAACAGCCAGTGGTTACTAAAGTGACTTATTATATGCCCAGAAACTATGGTAAGATTGTAAATGGTAATATAAACGCATGTCATTGTCTGTGAATACTGATATATATTGGCCAAGATATGAAATGAGGAATCTCTGGCATCTTCATGCAGATGCCTGCCACGCTGCCAGGCGCACGATTATTATTCTAGGGATAAGTCGCGGATGTAATGTAAACGGAATGTAGGATAGAAGGCTACGGTATTCCATGCAATATGCTAAAGACATTTTACTGAATGACTGGATAGAGAATGGGTTATCATCTCATTTTGTTAATAAGTGGGGATCTGGGAATACCAATAATATCCCATTAACACAAGCAGTCCGTCTCGATTCACCTACACTCTTGCCATCAGTTGGCTGAACTTGATCCAGTATATCAGGATGTTCAAGAGTTTCTCACTAACTGTATTAGTTTTCCTTTACTATATCCCGAATGAGGTACTGATCTTTGTCTTAAGTATTGCTTAAGCTGTGCATCAGTCCATTTTTCAAACGAATTTGGCTTCATACTGCACGGGGTGAGTCATGCAGCCAGTGTCGTATGCACGGAGTGACATCCTTGAAGCTACGGCTCCCTTCTCTTTAGCCTTAATTAACCTAACCAAACCTAAACTAACCTTACCTATCTTAACCTTATCTTAGATCAACCTAACCTAAATTAACTTAACTAACCCCAAGTCATGAAGTTACCGATTTTACAATCTGCATGTAACTTACATATCTATATATATCTATATATCGACCTATAATTATCTATAGGTCAGTAAGACATCCAACCATCTTCCTGACACATGTATTTCATAAAATGTTATTGATAAATGGCACAGTACTTGAGATAACATGTGGATACTTTCAGCATAACAACTAAAAGGGCACTCAGCGCATGTGCACTGAGCGGAATGGTAACTTCCAGCATGCCTCACCGTGCAGACGACACCCGAGGTCGGTCAGCTGGGTTGGCTTTGTTATTGTTCAAAGCCGGCAAACATATTTCGGTATAAGTGCCAGATACTACAGTATATACGGTGTTACTAAGATTAGGAAATGACTACCATGTAATGGAATGTACTGCAAAGAAATACTTGAACGAAATCAATGAATGCTGCTGCTGGATTTAAAGAAAAATGTAGTTGTGTACCGAATATATCCCAAGACGAACGCGCTCAACAACGAACACATGGACAAAGAAGCACTTGCAGTTATCGTACAATACTGCACATATTTTACGTTATATAGAAAATAAATGAGAAAATTACGTTCGTCAGAAATATGTAGAAATATATACATATACAGTATATGAGTATTTCGACTTGTCCACATTTTCAATTTTCTGTCCAGAATGTAGAGAGTGACAGCAGTGCGAGTATAAGTGGTTGGGAAATGGCTGGGAGAAGAAGGGATGAGAGGAGGGAGGAAGAGATCAGTAGGACGGAAGTAGTGGAAGCAATGAAGAAGATCAAGTTGGGAAAGGCCCCAGGAATTGATGGAGTGTGTGGTGAAATTTTGAGGTATGGGGGTGAGATTGTTGTGGAGTGGATATGGAAGTTGTGTAGATTGGCTTGGGAAGAGGGAAGGGTTCCAGAGGACTGGAAATCAGGTATAACTGTTCCTGTATATAAAAGAAAAGGGGAGAGAGAAGTATGTGGTAACCATAGGGGTATATGCCTTCTTAGTGTGACTGGTAAAATATATGGTAGAATACTCATTGATAGGGTTAGGCATATGACAGAGGAGCTAGTTGGAGAAGAACAAGGGGGATTTAGGAAGGGAAAAGGGTGTGTAGATCAGATTTTTGTTCTAAGATGTTCAGTGGAGAAGTATCTAGAGAAGGGAAAGTGTACGCTGCCTTCATGGACTTGGAGAAAGATTATGACAGAATAGATAGGCAAGGTATATGGAAGGTATTAAGAATATATGGAGTGGATGGGAAATTGTTGAATCCTGTGAAGAGTATGTACGAAGGAGCTAGGGCTACGATGCAAGTGGATGGTGAGCTGAGTGAGTTCTTTGATCTCAATGTGGAACTGAAACAGGGTTGTGTGATGTCTCCATGGTTGTTTAATGTATACATGGATGGGGTTGTAAAGGAGGTGCAGGGTAGGGCAGTGGATGTGGGGGTGGATCTAATGAATGAGGGTGAGATTTGGAAGATTCCGGTGTTGCTGTTTGCTGATGATACAGTATTGTTGAGTGAAGATGAATGGGAGTTGCAAGGTTTCGTGAATGAATTTGGGAGAGTGTGTAGGAGGAGGAAACTGAAAGTTAATGTAAACAAAAGTAAAGTTATGGTGTTTGAGAGGAATGAAGTCACAGAATGTACAGTGAGGTTGGATGGTGAGGATATGGAGAGTGTGAGTGCATTCAAGTACTTGGGTAGTGTGATGAGTAAGGATGGAACTTTGGGGGATGAAGTGTGTGAAAGGGTACAGACAGACTTATGAGCACCTCCCGCCATGTCCTATTATAACTTCGATCTCTTTTCTTAACTTTCTCAGATTCTCGTCCGTCTGTAGATTATTTCACGTAGCTCAGTGGCAGAATAAGACTACTATAGCTCTACATCCATTCCACAGCACTTCTTCATGACTAGCATCAGAGTCCAGCGTAATTTATTTTTTGCAACTCAGCAATCAAGATGAAATATGGTAATTTGGGGCCAGGTTAAAGCAAAAGCAGTGTTGAAAAATAAAATCACATCTCCCCATCTTGAGTTTTGAGTTAGAGCAAGATATTATCACTATAATATATTGCTAGTCACAAAGAAGTGCTACAAAAATGATGTAAAACCGTAGTATAGTCCTGCTAAAACCTTGGGCTACGGGAAATAAGCTGTAAACAAAGTAAATTTTTGCCTATTAAAAGTGAGTAACCTTTAGTAATTGTGATTTGTTTTGGCAGGAGGAAGTGTGCAGATTTTCCTGTATTTCTTGTTCTCCCTGTAATAACACAATTTATTTATAAGAGGAAATACAAGTACAAAATTACTTAACGGATGCGGGACCATGTGGGGCTTCGTCAGTGAAATACCTTGCTAGTGAAAATCCTTGAGGGGCTTTAGTGATACACCATAGGAACTTGTGAAAATCCTTGGTGTGCAACTGACTGACTGGGCTGCTCCTAGAGATACCCCCTGCATTTAGAAATTTAATGTTTATATGGGGAACAAGGTAAGAGCTGTGCTAAATCAATCTATGTTCTCTGAGACTCCTTTAAAAACTGCTTTACAAAAGGAAAGTGATTGTGAATTCCTTGAGTGAGTTTATCCCTGGCCTTCTTACACCTCCAGCCTTCACGTAACGCAACACTGGTCGGCACAGAAAGAAGTAGTTGTGTGTGTGTGTGTGTGTGTGTGTGTGTGTCATGAAAATCAGGTAAACGATGGGGGACGGAAAAGAGTTATGCTTCTGAGAGTCATAAGAGTTTTCGATTAGGGAAGAACTTGTTTATTTATGAGCACAGATAAATCCACGAGAGGAACTGACAGATGCAAGAGCCAGATAGCAGTCAGATGCGTAACAGAGATTTAACCTTGAGTGCTGAGACAGTAAGACCTTCAGGTGAGATGATAAGAACAGCAATTATGACGTGAGAGAGAGAGAGAGAGAGAGAGAGAGAGAGAGAGAGAGAGAGAGAGAGAGAGAACAAGACAAACAGGCGGACACAGAGGAAGAAAGTGACACACTGAGAGGGAATGTGAGCCAGGCTTCCCACAGATATAGAGGGGCAGTTGAGGCAGCACGAATGTTTTTTTTTCACGATAAGGCGACGATAAACCCTGATAACCCTCACCTCTTTACCCGTCCAGTGATTATCGATTCTGGGACCTCACAATTTAGGTGGGTGGTGGGGGAGACGAGTGTGAAGAGGTGTAGGGGTGTGTTGGGGTATGTAAGGGCGTCAGGGATGTGTTGGGATGTGTAAAGGTGTTCAGGGATGAGGACTGTGGGAGTGAAAAGACTGTGTGGGGGTCAGGGTGTGTGTGTTTGTGTGTGCTGGGGAGAGGGATGCAGGATGATGAGTGTGTATAGTTGTGTGTGTAAGAGTTAGGGGTGTGTAGGGGTAATGAGATGTGTAGGAGTGTGAACAGGTGTGTAGGTATGCACAGGAGTATGTCAGGGTTAGGACAGTTTAGGAGTCAGATGTGTGTAGAGATGAGGAAGGGAATGTACAGATGTGGAGGGGTTTGTAGGGGAGTGCAGAGTGAAACGGAGTGTGTATGTGTGAAGAGGGATTTGTAGGGGTTAGGAGGGATGTGTATGTAGGGCGAAAAAGAGTGTGGAGGAGTGAGGAGAGATGTGTATGGATGAGGAGGCATGAGTAGAGGTTAGGAGGAATGTACAGGCATGTGTAGGAGGATGTAAATATGCTGATATGTAGTAGTATGGATTGATGTGATGGTAGAGGTATGTGGGGATGTGCAAGGATGTGTAAGAGCGACGAGGGGTGTGATGGATTGTGGGGGTGAGGGCTGGAGAGGGGACTGTGGGAAAGAGTAAAACAATTCTCACTCTCTGTACCCGTCCACTGATCATGACATCTTAGCAAGAGGGTAGAGCGGTGAGTCGGGCTGGCTAAGTCGTGCTGGTTGTTTTATTTTGTGCCTTTATTTATCATTCACTGTAAGCCAACGTTGTCGTTGAAGGCCAAGCAGGAACGAGTAAATAAGAGTCGAGAGCTAAACTGACGCATATATGGGGCAAAAGATAGGATTGGTGGGAAGGAATATTTCAGTGACCCCTCTTTATCACTCCTACAATCGCCAGCGCTGGGGCCTTACACCGTAGCTAGGGGGGGTGTGGGTGTAGGGGTGAGGAGGGCTGGCTTATAGGAGTGAGAGTCGGGGTGGCTTTGTCGTGATAGTGGTGGGAAAGAATATAACAATGATCACTCATCACTCCACCGATTGCCTGAGCTGGGGGCTTTGCATTTTAGCTAGAGAATAAAGGGATTCTGGGGGGCGAGGGATTGCGTGATATGGTCATGGCAATAATAAAGAAGAATGAAGCAGTTACCATTTCTATTTTAGTGTCAAACTGTGGGTATAACTGTTTAATTCGATCCATTTTTCTTGTCCATTGGTCACTCACGCTAAGACCCGACCCCGTAGGTTGATGGTTAAAAATACTATTGAGGTGGTATGGAACTGGAGGTGATGCCGATGAATAAATCAATGGTCCCTTTCTTTATAACAGTGCTGTGAATCTGATGTATAATGCCATTCAGTCCTTCCTTACTTGTCCAGTGATTCCCGAGGTCTGAACTCAACATTTTAGCTAGGTTGTAGAGAGGCGTGTAGAGGTATAGGGAGGGGTGAGGTGGCAATGTGCTGCCGGTGGGAACGACTATCAATGCTCTCTCTTTCCCCGGGAACTGACACTGAGGACTGTCATCTTTGTTATAGTCTTTCCACTTTCACTTGCTCGAAAACTGCCATCCCTCCATCTTGAATGCTTATATGTAACACGAGATAACAATTTGCTGAGTCGCTAGTCATGAAGAAGATGTGTGCATAGAATGTTAAGTAGTAGCAGTATCGTTTTCTGACACTAAGCTACGGAAAATAAGTAGTAAAAGTACGAAAATCTCTGCCAGTTTGAGGTGGATGAACTATAGGACCTGATATCCTTGCATGGTGTTCGAGGCGTGTACAGGTGAGGAAAGGTGAGATGGAACAGACGGAATGATGGTGGGAATGAATGTAGCAGTTATCTCTCAATCGATCCACTGATTATTGAAGCCAGACCCTGATAATCTTAGACATTATTCGTCCTCCTTAATCCCTTCCCTCCGGTAACGCATTTCTCCTTTCAATCATGCTACCACCAGGCGATTTTAGTCACCTTAAGAGAGGCCAAATTAAGTCTCCATTAACCTCAAGATACCTCCCCTAAGCTGAATAAAATCGTCTGGTAGAAGAGCATTGTAATTCGCTTGGCTCAGTGGCAAAATAAGACATCACGAAGACCCTACATCATTTTCATTACACTTCTTCGTGACTAGCACCATTTTCTAGTGTCAATATGCTGCTGTAACTCAGAATTCTTGATGGGGAGAAGGCAATTTTAGGTCCAGTTAAAGTAGGTAATTCATAGGTGATTGAAAGGCATGTAGGGGCAAAGGAAGGGTGAGGTTGTGTAATGGCAATGAGAGAGAATAATAGCCTAATAGTGATCACTCTTTATCGGTCCGTTGATCACTACTCTGTCCACTTTATCCTGGCCTAAAATTACCATCTCTCCCTCTTGATATCTCTGCAGCAAGAAGAGATTAATAATGCAAGTGCTATGGAAAGGACGTACATTTAAAGCTGAACTGTAATGTGAAAGTTAGGAGTTATGTCAGTTCTCAATAAAATAAAAACGCAAAATTTATATTATTGTTTAACGCAAAATGAGATATATATTAGAGATGATTTTACATGTCTACATAAGAACTGTTTTTTTCAGTCAACTTGTAACATCGTAGTGAGAGTATAATTTTGCCGCACAGTTAGGGAAAATAAGCTGCAAAAGGTCGAAAGTCTCCGCCAAGTTACGATGGACGATATAAGGTAGAGAAGCCTGTTGGAGTATCGGGCGGCACAGGTAAGCTTGCAGTGGGAGGGAATATAACACACTGATAACCAGTTCGGAGGTGATTTCCTGGCCAGGGATGGGTTGGAAGGTGTTGCAGTGGTGACGATGATGACGAGGGTGGACGGTGGAGATGTTGATGAGGAGTGGGATAGAAGAGGCGATGATGAACGAGGTAACACGATGACTGGCGGCTGCAGTTGCGTCGGGGTGTGTGATGATGTTGCTAATGACGGGATGTGGTGCTGACGGGGACATGGCGGAGATGATAATGGTGATGAAGGGACCAGATGGAGAGATGGGTGGGCGGGGATGCAGCAGAGAAGGTGAAATGCGAGATGACAGGCAGACAAAGGAAAGAACAAGAACAGCAAGATGAGTTATGCCCTCGTAAACTCTAGCGGGCTCTCATATACATGCATTTAGCTGGGGAAGACAAGTGCGAGTACGAAAGACGAACTTGGTGATTGTAAAGCAGATATTTCAGCGATGTAGAGAGGCCGTCAGCTGGAGAGATAAACCAACAGGCAAGAACTAAACCCGTAAAGATGGCGGATAAGCAGGAGGATTAGCAGAAAAAATGGTAGGTAAGAAGTGAGACGGGCCGACAGTAAGCAGGTAAGTACAATAGAGATGCGTGCAAAAATGGAGCACAGTAAACTATTTCAGACAGGGAGGGATGCTTTTACCTTTTTTTTTTTTGCATTCTGTTCTTGTGTTTTACAGATCACCTTTTCTTTATTTCATTTTCTTGATTTATTTTTGTATATTTTTTTGCTTTTTTGTTTAGCTGGGAACGACTTTCAAACAAGGGGGATTACATTTAGCCTATATTAATCCCTTCATCATAAGAGGTCTATCTCATATTGAATAAATCCCCTGGAAGTAGTAAAACACACAGACATTCACACACACACACACACACACACACACACACACACACACACACACTTGCGTAACGAAAATTCCTTAACCTTCTCACGGTCAAAATAACTCTTCAATCATGCCACCTAAAAGGAAATGATAATATTTAACGCAGGGGGAGTTAATGGAACCAGAGAGACTATAAATATCTTCACCACTAACCCTGTTATCGTTTCGTTTCGTTTCGTTTTTAAAGGCTCCAACATGCATGTGTCGGCCTTGGTCACCTAATGGCGGCTCTCCACGCTGCACGATCCATTGCAGCCTCCCTGTTCAGTCCCTTAACCCTAAGGTCACACTTAATGACCTCGTCCCATGTCTTTCTCGGTCTACCCCTCATAACCCCACCCCCAATATTAACACTTCTCACCTTCCTCACCCAATTATCATCCCCCATCCTCTCCACATGTCCAAACCACCTCAATCTACCTCTCCTCATCACAACACCAATACACTCCAGTCCCATCCTACCTCTCAACTCTTCCATTGTAAACCCAGCCCCTCCAGGCCTTGGACGCAGGGACGCACTGCACATCCACCTAATCATTGTCATTTCTGTACGTCTGAGCCGGCGAATATCTTCCTCCTTCACTGCCCAGGTCTCACTGCCATACAGCATTACACTCCTAACACATGCTGCATACAAAGACCCCTTAGCACGTAGGGAGAGCCCTTTCAATGTCAGGAGAGGCAAGAGCTCCCTGAACTTCTTCCTACCACTTCTCACCCTAGCCACAGAGCTAGCTCCAGCCCCACCTCCAGCACACAACATGTCTCCCAAATAAAACTCTTCCCCAGTTACTTGTTTCAGCAAACACCAGACGACACTTCAGGTGGGTCGTGAGAATCTTAGTGTGTTATGTACGAAGGCAAGAGGAAAGGAGGCGGGAAAATTGACAAAAAAAAAAAAAAATGAACAGACTTGTGGTAAAGTCAATAAAGTTTTCAAGGATAGGCTGAGTGGACAGGGAAAAAGAAGTAACCAGAAAGTGAAGCTGGAAATAAGGAGACAAGGTGTAAATATATATATATATATATATATATATATATATATATGGTGGGTTAGTGCCCCACCCCGTAAAAAGAACTAACTAAAAAAGCAAATAAAGCGCCTCGGACCCGGACGGACCATACGTTGACAACTAAGGAACGGACAAAGGACATTCTGAGGGTAGGAACATGGAATGTGAGAGGAGTGAATGATGAAGTGAAAGAGAGAGAGATTGTCCAGGTGCTTGAGGATGCAAAAGTGGATATATGTGGATTGACTGAAACTAAATGGGGAAGGTGAAAGGATGAGAGAATGGGAATACGGTGTAGGTATATGTGCGGGAGTCAGTGAGAATGAGAGGGCAAGAGAGGGAGTATGTCTGATGATAAGCAAGAAGTGGAAGGAGAATATAAGAGAGTATGGAACAGTGGGTGCAAGGATTGTATGGGTGAGGATGAAAGTAGGTATACAAGAATGGGCGATTGTGTGTGTGTATGCTCCAACAGAGGATCGAGTGGCAAGAGTGAAAGATGAGTTTTGGGCGAGAGTAGAAGCATGTATGGACAAGTTTGAGAGGAGCAAGAGAGTGCTGTTGATTGGAGACATGAATGGCAAAGTTGGGAATGTACAAGTGGATGGAGTGGTTGGTCAGTGGGGTGTGCCAGCTGAAGTAGATGGGAATGGTAGTGCTTTGGTGGACATCTGTGCTGGTAAGGGGTTGGCAATAGCCAACACCTACTTTCGTCATAAGATGATCCACCGGTATACATGGAGAGTAATGAGGAGGATGGATGGTGAACTTGTTGAACGAAAGGCAATGATAGACTACGCGTGTGTGGATGAGCGAATGAGAAGACAAGTGTTGGATGCAAGGGTGTGGAGAGGGTGGGGGAATGGAGTCTCGGACCATCACTTAGTGATGGCCAAGGTAGAGCTGCAAAGAAAGTGGTTGAGGAGACGAAGGGGAAGACAGGAGGAAGCAGCTCCTGTGAGAAGAGTGGAGAAATTGCAAGATAGTGAGAAAATGACAGAGTATAAGAGCATAGTGGAAGAAAGATTGGGAAGGTATGAGCTAGAGCAGATGGAAGGGGTGGAAGACGTATGTAAGATATTCACGGAAGAGATAAGCGCAGCGTGTGAGGCGGTTTGTGGAGTGAGGAGGAGATGCAAGGGTGTGCAAGGGACAGCATGGTGGAATGACGAGGTGAAACGAGCTGTGGAACAAAAGAAGAAGGCATATGGTGAATGGTTGGCGAGTAGAGGTAGGGGAGAAGATGAGAGAGAGAAGAGAGAGGTATATGTGAGCAGGAGAAGGGAGGTTAAGAGACTGGTGAAGGAGAGTAAGAAGAAAGTGGATGAAGAGGTTGGGAGGAATCTGAGTGTGAAATGGAGGGAGAGTAAGAAATTGTTTTGGAAGGAGGTAAAGAAAGTAAGGCAGTGTGAAAGGGGAAATAGTAGGGGAGTGAAAGATAGGAATAATAGATTGTTGGTGGAGAAGAGAGAGAAAGTGAGGAGATGGAAGGAGCACTTTGAGGATTTGTTGAATGTAGAGAGTGAGAGCAGTGTGAGTATAAGTGGTTGGGGAATGGCTGGGAGAAGAAGAGATGAGAGGAGGGAGGAAGAGATCAGTAGGTCGGAAGTAGTGGAAGCGATGAAGAAGATTAAGCTGGGAAAGGTCCCAGGAATTGATGGAGTGTGTGGTGAAATGCTTAGGTATGGGGGTGAGATTGTTGTGGAGTGGATATGGAAGTTGCGTAGATTGGCTTGGGAAGAGGGAAGGGTTCCAGAGGACTGGAAATCAGGTGTAATTGTTCCTTTGTACACAGGAAAAGGGGAGAGAGAAGTATGTGGTAACCATAGAGGTATTTGCCTTCTTAGTGTGACTGGTAAAATATATGGTAGAATACTCATTGACAGGGTTAGGCATATGACAGAGGAGCTAGTTGGAGAAGAACAAGGGGGATTTAGGAAGGGAAAAGGGTGTGTAGATCAGATATTTGTTCTAAGATGTTTAGTGGAGAAGTATCTAGAGAAGGGAAGGAAAGTGTATGCTGCCTTCATGGACTTGGAGAAAGCTTATGACAGAACAGATAGGCAAGGTATGTGGAAGGTATTAAGAATATATGGAGTGGAGGGGAAATTGGTGAGTGCTGTGAAGAGTATGTACGAGGGAGCTAGGGCTACGGTGCGAGTGGATTGTGAGCTGAGTGAGTTCTTTGATCTCAATGTGGGACTGAAACAGGGGTGTGTAATGTCTCCATGGCTGTTTAATATATATATATGGATGGGGTTGTAAAGGAGGTGCAAGGTAGGGCAGTGGATGTGGGGCTGGCCCTAATGAATGAGGGTGAGATTTGGAAGCTTGCGGTGTTGCTGTTTGCTGATGATACAGTATTGTTGAGTGAAGATGAATGGGAATTGCAAGGTTTGGTGAATGAATTTGGGACAGTGTGTAGGAGGAGGAAGCTGAAAGTTAATGTAAACAAAAGTAAAGTTATGGTGTTTGAGAGGAATGAAGTCACAGAGTGTGCAGTGAGGTTGGATGGTGAGGATATGGAGAATGTGAGTGCATTCAAGTACTTGGGTAGTGTGATGAGTAAGGATGGAACTTTGGGGGATGAAGTACGTGAAAGGGTACAGCAGGGAAGAAAGGTTGTTGGTACACTGAAAGCAGTGATGAGATATAGGGAGGTGAGTATGGAAGTTAAGAAGTCACTGCATGATGGTATTGTGATCCCTACCCTGACGTATGGAAGCGAGGCGTGGACCTTGCAAGAGGGGAACAAGTCAAGAGTGAGAGCAGTGGAAATGAGTTACTTGAGAGGAGCATGTGGAGTGACGTGGAGGGACAGGTTGACGAATGAAGAAGTGAAGGAACGTTGTGGGGTGGATGTGGATGTGGTTGAAAAGATTAGGAGAAATACACTGAGGTGGTTTGGACATGTGGAGAGAATGGAGAATGAAAGACTGACTAAGAGGGTGTATGTAGGTGAGGTGGAGGGAGGGAGAGGGAGGGGTAGACCGAGGATGAGGTGGAGGGATGGAGCTGAGAGGTATATGAGGGAAGGGGGGGTGAGTTGGGGGGAGGGGAGTCAAATGGTGGGTGACAGAGTGACTTGGAGGCGTTTTGTCTGCGGCCACCCTTTGCGGGATTAGGGCGTCGGGCTATAGATAGATAGATAGATAGATAGATATAACCAAAATAAAAATAAAAATCACTGGAAAATATTATGACCAATGCAAAAAAGTATGTATGCAAAAGAAAACACACCAAAATTAATGTGTATTTAGATATTACTCGTATATTGCCTTGATAAAAGGCTGCGGAAGAAGTATATGTTGCTGAATTATAGCCAAGAAAAGAATATACCGAGTAATTGTAAATATGATGAAGAGTTACTATAGATTAAAGAAAGGAAGCAAAAAGAAGACTGATGTAGAAGTTATATAGGAAGAAAATACACAAAAGATGAAAAATATATATAGAGAAGATTAGAAGGAGGGAGAGAGATAGAGAGAGAGAGAGAGAAACAAATTATCGATGCAAAAGAAAAAAATGCAACTCAGGTAGTATGTAAATCTACAAACAAGATAAAGAGACATTTTGGACGTCGAAAAGGCAACACAAATAAAAGTGCAGAAAGATATAGTGAAAATGATGAAAAAGAACAGAATTGAAAAAAAAAAAAAAAAATCAAAGCTACTATAGGTGTAAAGATCTAAGTGTAAAAATATGTGCAAAAATTTAAATGTAAAAATATAAGTAAAAATGAATGTGTAAAAAATCTAAGTGTTACAATATAAGTGTGAAAAGTGTACAAATCTAAGTGTAAAAATATGTGTAAAATGTACGTGTGAAATATGTGTAAAAATATATGTAAAAATGTGGATGTGAAAATATGTGTAAAACTGTATGTCTACAAATGTAAATGTAAATATAAGTAAAAATACATGTGTGAAAATCCAAGTGTAAAAAATCAGTCTAGAAATATATATGTAAAAATCTAAGTGTTTAAATGTATAAATCTAAGTGTAAATATCTGAGTGTTTAAATGTATAAATCTAAGTGTAAATATCTGAGTGTAAAATGTAAGTAAAAATGTAAGTGTAAAAATGTAAGTGTAAAATGTAAGTGTAAAATGTAAGTGTAAAAATATAAGTGTCAAAATGTAAGTGTAAAATGTAAGTGTAAAAATGTAAGTGTAAAATGTAAGTGTAAAATGTAAGTGTAAAAATATAAGTGTCAAAATGTAAGTGTAAAATGTAAGTGTAAAATGTAAGTGTAAAATGTAAGTGTAAAAATATAAGTGTCAAAATGTAAGTGTAAAATGTAAGTGTAAAAATGTAAGTGTAAAATGTAAGTGTAAAATGTAAGTGTAAAATGTAAGTGTAAAATGTAAGTGTAAAAATGTAAGTGTAAAATCTAAATGTAAAAATCTAACAGTAAAAATCTAGCTGTAAAAAACTAAGTGTAAAAATTTAAGTGCAGGAATATGTGTAAAATTGTAAGTGTAAAACTATGTGCAAAATATAAGTAAAAATAAAAGTGTAGAAATGTGAAAAAAATATAAATGTAAAAAACAAAGTGTAAAAATCTAAGCTTAAAAATAATAATAATAAAAAAAAAAACAATAAAATGATGCTAAAAATATTGAATTTAAAAAATGTCAAAAAAAATAGAGAAAATGCAAAAAAATATGTAATGAAAAACAGAAAATAAAATAACTAATAACTAACACTAACATTAATAATGCTAATAAAACTAAAAAAAAACGGCAATAATGTGTGAAACAGAACTAAAAAATCAAAGTAATAGTAGTAAAAAATGTTAAAAGTTGTGAGCCAGGGGTATGAGAGAGAGAGAGAGAGAGAGAGAGAGAGAGAGAGAGAGAGAGAGAAACACATGTAAAATAACTAGCAAAAAAGATGCAAGAGAAGATACTTAATAAAAACGACAAGACTTAATGTAAACATAGTAGGAATATTTTTTAAATACGAGAAGGGAAGTAAAAGCGGAACAAGAAAATACTGTACACCTATGAGAAATAAAGCACAAAGAATCAACGTATAACCCCCCCCCTCTCTCTCTCACACACACACACACACACACACACACACACACACACACAACTGTAGATATTCTTTGCCTTCTTACCCATCAGCTTAACAGAACAATAGACCAACATGGTGAAACACACACAGTAGCACTTGATATTTCAAAAGCATTTGAAAGAGTATGGCACCAGGCCTTATTGTCTAAGATGTCACACTATGGCCTTGCATCACTGGTTCCTCTAATTTCTTCTTACCTTCATAATAGAAAAATACGGGTCATGGTAGATGGTATTTATTCTCAGTTTCATTCCATAAATGCTGGCGTACCTCAGGGACCAGTTTTGGCGCCAACCCTCTTTCTCATTCATATTAATGACCTCCTATCTGTCACGCACAACCCAATACACTCTTATGCTGATGACTCGACCCTTCACAGTTCTTTCACATTTAGTACCTCCTTTATACAATTTGATATTATAAATTCCCAAATAAACACAGCAATTTCTCTGAACCAGGACCTTTCTAAAATTAATCAATGAGAACAAAAAAATCTGGTCTCATTTAATGCTCAGAAAACTAAATACATTAATTTCTCCAACAGAAAGAATCCCTCAGACTCTCACATAATTTTAAATGATGTCAATATTCCCAAATCCACTACAATTGATATCCTAGGTGTTACTCTAAACCCCAACCTAATCTGGACAGCTTATGTTAAATCACTTGCTAAAAAATCCATCTACCTTTCTATCTATAGCCCGACGCCCTAATCCCGCAAAGGGTGGCCGCAGAAAAAACGCCTCCAAGTCGCTCTGTCACCCACCATTTGACTACCCTCCTCCCAACTCACCCCCCCCTCCCTCATATACCTCTCAACTCCATCCCTCCACCTCATCCTCTGTCTACCCCTCCCTCTCCCTCCCTCCACCTCATCTACATACACCCTCTTAGTCAGTCTTTCATTCTCCATTCTCTTCACATGTCCAAACCACCTCAGTGTATTTCTCCTAATCTTCTCAACCACATCCACATCCACCCCACAACGTTCCTTCACTTCTTCATTCGTCAACCTGTCCCTCCACGTCACTCCACATGCTCCTCTCAAGTAACTCATTTCCACTGCTCTCACTCTTGACTTGTTCCCCTCTTGCAAGGTCCACGCCTCGCTTCCATACGTCAGGGTAGGGATCACAATACTATCATGCGATGACTTCTTAACTTCCATACTCACCTCCCTATTTCTCATCACTGCTTTCAATGTACCAACAACCTTCCTTCCCTGCTGTACCCCTTCACTCACTTCATCCTCCAAAGTTCCATCCTTACTCATCACACTACCCAAGTACCTGAATGCACTCACATTCTCCTTATCCTCACCATCCAACCTCACTGCACACTCTGTGACTTCATTCCTCTCAAACACCATAACCTTACTTTTGTTTACATTACCATTCAGATTCCTCCTCCTACACACTGTCCCAAATCATTCACCAAAATGCTAAAAATGCTTCTAAAAAACTGGGACTTATGTACAGAGTTAGTGAGATCTTCACTGACGAGCAGATGGCCACAATATACAAAAGTCATGTGCGTTCTCAGATCGAATATTGTTCACCACTGTGTAGTGGATGTGGAGCGGTTGCATTGAGGCAGTTGGACAAAATTTCAAAATAAAGCCATTAGATTAATCAATAATCCTGTCATAAAGCAGGATCTTCCTCCATTATCAGTACGTAGAGATGTTGCTTCTTTAGCATTTATTTTATCGATATTTTGACCGTACGTGCTCTGACGAACTGGCTTCAATTGTGCCTCCCCTTCACATTTTCTCCCGAAATACTCGGGCAGCTGGGAGCGTCCATGAACTCACACTCTCTCCCCCACAATGCAGAACCTCTGCTTATCAAAATTCATTTATCCCCAGAACTACTACTCTCTGGAATTCACTTCCTGGGAGTTGCTTCCCACATACATTTAATCCTCTCAAATTTAAATCCAGTTGTTATAAGTATTTTATGAATGGAGGATGCCTTTAGGCACATGGACTTATTTTTTTTCCTTTGTTTTTCCTTCCTCCATTCATTACAAAAAAAATAAATAAAAAAATAAAAGTGCAGTGAAGTAGAAAAATGAGAAAGGAAAGCCGTGCAAAAAACAGGGTGGAAATCCAAGTATCGTTTGTCTAAGAAAAGATCCAACACTGTAAGGCCGATCTTATCCCCCAACACGTCGAGTCTCTCCGAATCATTACTTGACATGCAATCTATTCGTAACCCTTCCTTGCTTCCTGGCTCTCTTTCTCACTTCCCTTCTTCATCTCG
The DNA here is from genome assembly GCF_032717465.1 of Coenobita brevimanus. NCBI lineage: Eukaryota > Metazoa > Arthropoda > Malacostraca > Decapoda > Coenobitidae > Coenobita > Coenobita brevimanus. The sequence continues at coordinate 15,383,684 of NC_137067.1, read as the reverse complement.
GTCTCGATGATGATCTCGTTGTCACGTTCATTGTCGCTTTTTTCATTCTTTCTGTTTTGTTTTTATCTCTGTCTGTCTGTCTCCTGATTTACCTTTATTTCTTTACCTATTCCCCAGTAATCCTGGACAAAGCTCTTATGCAATATATTAACCGAAGAATACGGAATTTTGCACAGTGGTAGATCAACACTCGGTCTACGTCTTAGGCAGGGTGGTATCAACAGTGGCCTTCCCCTACAGGATGGGATGGCCAGCTGGGGTACCGAAGTAAGCCATTATGCACGATGCATGGCCTTAGTCTTTAACCTAGGAACACGACATTTTGCAGAGTGGTAGACCTTCATCTGGACCAGGTCATAGGCAAGGGGCAAAATGGAAATTACCCGCCGCCCGCTGATGGGTAAGGATGGTACCCGGAGTGACAAATTCACAGCTTTTTATTGTATTTCTTTTTTTGCCTAGGGACAATATCTATCTATCTATCTATCTATCTATCTATCTATATATATATATATATATATATATATATATATATATATATATATATATATATATATATATATATATATATATATATATATATATATATATATATATATATATATATATATATATATATATATATATATATATATATACCACCATCCAATCCTACGTTGACCCATAAGAAGCGTAGCAGCCCAGGCTAGGCAAGTTGATCCTGACATTTAAGATGAGAATGGTATACCAGAAAAGTTTGTAAATATTATTAGAAGCCTGCATGACGGTACTTTTTGGAAGGTAATGGTGGGTGGTTCTTTGTGTGATCCATTTGAAGTCAGATCAGGAGTTACTCAAGGAGGAGTTCTTTCGCCTTTGCTGTTTGTTTTGGTTATGGATTATGTTATGAGAAAGGTTGTCAGGAGAACAGGTGCAGGAATTAACTGGATAGAAAATAAGAGGCTGATGGATTTGAACTATGCTGATGATATTGTACTGATTTGCGGAAGTATTTACGAGATGCAGAGGGTGCTTGATTGTCTGGTGGAGGAAGGAGAAAAAGTTGGATTGGTAAAAAAATTGTGGAAAGACTGAAATTATTACTATGAACGTGGAGAACCAAATCGATTGTGTAATTTGGAATATTGTGGTGAGGAATGTAGATATTTTTTTTATATATCTGGGTACGATTGTATCATCTAATGGATCATTAAACAACGAAATTGAGGAGAGGATTAGACAGGCCTGGCGAGCTGTTGGAATGTTGAAATTTGTTTGGAGTAATAATATGCTTTCGGTGCATACTAAAGTAAAAATGTACAAGTCCATGGTTAGACCAATTTTAATTTATGGGCATGAGTCATGGTACAGTACAATTGCAACAGATCAGAAAGTATTAGGATTTGAGAATAAAATACTGAGAAGGATTCTTGGAGTAAAGTGGCAAGACAGAGTTACAAATGAAAGAGTAAGGGATATTATGAGAGTGGAACCAGTTGAAGAATATGAGAGACTGTCTCGCTGGAAGTGGCTGAGGCACATATATAAAAAAAGAAAACAGTTTAATACAGGATGTTTCAGAGTGGACTGCTTGAGGAAGAAGGGGCAGAGGTGCCCGAGGGAAACCTGGTTGAGGACAATGAAAAGAGAAGCAGGAGAGGAATGTTGATGGGACGTGAAGGAGATGGTAAGAGACAATTATTGGTGGAGAGAGTTCATCGAGGCCCAATGCATCCCGTTGGGTGCCACAGGAACTGACTGATATATATATATATATATATATATATATATATATATATATATATATATATATATATATATATATATATATATATATATATATATATATATATATATATATATATTGTTTACTTCAGCTAACTTCAGATAATTTTATTAGAGTGAGCATAGGAGTCAGTGGATATTAATACAGCCACCACAAACCTTGTTACGGTCGCATCAGTGGTATTTCATTGCACCTAACGCCAGACAGTTCAATTCAGCAGGCAGCTAGATGAAGGCGCCTGAGTGTGGTAAGAAGCAAGGCACGCCGAAAAGGAGGCGGGAATGTTGGCAAAAATGAGGCTTACTACGCAGTCCTGAAGAAAAGTCAGTAAAGAAGCCAAGGATGGGCTCGGTGAACAAACCAATGAAGTGATCGGAAAGTGAGGCTGGAAATACGAAGAAGGTGAATGTAAAAAAAAAAAAAAAAAAAAAAAAAAAATGCCAAAATAAATATTAGTAAATAAAATGCAAACAGTTGTAAAGAAAAGTGTAAAATCAATTAAAACAAAACAACGGTGGAAAAATGAATTTAAGTATGATATATTGGCACAAGAAATATTTACGTGAAAAGATAAAAAATATTTGAGTAAAAACATGAAAAAGGCTGTTATAAGTGAATTTAGTAAAAAGTCAGTGAAAAAGAGATGGGAAAAGAATATGTTGGGGTAGAAAAATGAAAAACAGTACAGTACTTATTTGACACAAACATACTGTACTAATTATATGCATCTAGAATCTTGCGTAGGCAAAAAAACGATGCAGAAAAGAAAAAATATATAAATGGAAACTCAAAAAGATTACAGATTAAAAAAAAAAAGAGAAAATGTAGGCGCTGTAAAAGAGATGAGAAAAGAAAATGGGTGTAGAAAGGCAATGTTAAAAATTACTTCCACTCAAAAATATAGTAACAGTATACTGTACAGTATGTACAGCAGGACATGCGAAAAGGATAATTATAGATGTGACAAAAATACAAGAAAAAAATGAACGTAAAAAATATGTAAATATTTAAGAAAAACATCCAAGAAAGGGAGAAAATCATGAATAATAAATGCGTGTAAGAAAACTGTAAAAAAGATGAGGGAAAAAAAATAAAATGAAATAGAGGAAAAAAATTGTGTAAAAGTGTATACAAAGTTGCAAGACAAAGTATGAGCGAAGAGAGAGAAAAATGTAAAGACTAATAGAAAGCAGAATCATATGAATCTAAGAGAAGATTAAGTCGAGTGTCGTTTAAGTAATAATAAGAAAAGAATATTGCAATGAAATATATCTTCCTCAACCACTCTTTTGAAACCTTAGTAGAAGGGTAAGTACTGACATAGGTTGCTTAGTCCAAACATTTCATAATATGAGAAAATAATATTGGTGCTAAGGTGAACAGAAAAAGATCCCTTCCAAAATGTACATACGTGTAAAAAATTATACAAAATTTAAGAAACAAGGCAAAAAGAAGTTATAAAAAGATGAAAAAATACAAGTAAAATCAGACTACAAAAATTTAGATACAAATAAAAGGTGCAAAAAGGCAAAAATGAATAAAGATGCAAGAATACAGACAAAAAAAGCAGAATACAAAGATCTAGATGTGAGGGGAAAAATAGGGGGTAACAGAGGAAAGGTGTGGATGGGAACACTGGAAATCCAAGTATCAGTTGTCTAAGCAAAGACCTAAAACTGAGGCCATTCTTATCCCCCAACACGTCCAGTCTCTCCATATCATTACTTGACTTGCACACACACCCTTCCTCGCTCCCTGGCTCTCTTTATCACTCCTCTTCTTGATCTCGGTCTCGATTATGGTCTCGTTCTCACGTTCGTTGTCGTTTTTTTCATTGTCTCTTTTTGCCTGCCTGTTTGTGTCTGTCTTTCTGCCTCTGTCTGTCTGTCTGTTCTGTCTGTCTGTCTGTTTGTCTGAATGTGTCTCTCTGTTTGTCAATTTGTCTGCTTGTCTGTGTGTGTGTCTGTCTGTCTGTTCGTCTGTCTGTCTGTCTGTCTGTCTGTCTGTCTGTCTGTCTCTCTCTCTCGTCACCTTCACATGGGGAGCCTGACCACCGTAGCCATAGCTTGGGGTGAAATGCAACAATGGTCTCTTCTCTCTCTCCCTTCCCTTTTCTCTCTCCCATTCTTTTGATTTTCCTTCCAGCTTTGTCTATTTGTCTTCATTTTATGACACCTTTTCTATATATTTTCTTGCTACCTGTATATTTTTTCTGTTCTTCCCCTTCTTTGTTCCCTCTCCATCTTTTTTTCCTTCTTTCGTTCAGTCACCCTTTCCTTCCATTTATCTCCACTTCATCCTTATCTTTATCCCTCTTCTCACACCTGCCATCTTTTCCTTTTGCCTTTCCTCTGTGTCTTTATTTTTACTTCTTTTTCTCCCACCCAGTATCATTATTGTTTTTCCCTCCACCCAGTCATCTTCCATCATTTCTCCTGTCTCTCTGTCTCTCCATCTTCTCTCCACGTTTTTCCTTCCACCTCACTACCTCCCTCCTCCTCTTCTCCCCACCATAGTCATAGCCTGGTGTGTACTATAGTAACCACCACCTCTTTTTCATCAGTCACCCCATCTTGCTTCCTTCTTTCTTTTCCTCTATCTTCTCACATCTTTCCTCCACACTCTTCCTTTCTCTTTACCTCCCCACTCTTCTGCCTCCTGTCTCCTCCTCTCTCTCAACAGCGCACTCTTCATCCCTCCCTTCCTCTTCTCCTATCACATTCTCTCCCTTCACATTCTATCTACTCCCCACTTTTCTTTCTTCTCATCTTACTATTCGCTTGCCTTCTGTCCACCCCACCCTTCCTCTCTTTCTCCCTCTTTCTTCTCCTTTCTCTCCAAGTTCTTCCATCTATTGTGTTATTAGTTACATATCTGATTCACAAAGTCATCTATTATTATCGCCCTCCCTTAGCAAGGCGAGGCGATATAGTTTTTGTCAACATGTGTGTGTGTGTGTGTGTGTGTGTGTGTGTGTGTGTGTGTGTGTGTGTGTGTGTGTGTGTGTGTGTGTGTGTGTGTGTGT